>NW_022146165.1:1575965-1630965 GCF_002938485.1 Sitophilus oryzae
ATATATAAACAGGTGAAATTTATGTAAGTACCAATACGATGATGTTTCGAAACAAATCGTGTACAATAACCTTCAAAAATGAATCCGTGTTAGCGATTCTCACATAAAAGATCATACTGAAGTAAAACGTACCGTTAAGGACAAAGCATGACTTATAATGTTAACTAAAAGGTAAATTTTGACTATAATATATGGAATAAATGACAACAATTCACAGAGATATTCAAAATATTATCTCAAAGTAAAAAAAATTTAGGGAATACCTTGTGTGTTGAACTTAGAACTTATCTGTATTTTTTTTTTAATTTATGACGTAGTGAACAGATAGGCAGGCAGTCTCCAGACTAACGGAAGTGGATGTAGACTCTTCGATAGTAGCAGGAGTCTTCGATATCAGTAGAATAAATGTAGAGTCATAAATACTGTCTCAAAAGTGGTTACTCATATGCCAATTACTTATACGTCAATTTCTTATACGCCAGTTACTCTATATAAAAAAAACTCTCAGAACAGTCACCGAATACCAAAAAAATAACTTACGGTCTGAAAATCAGCTGTACACATTCCAAAATATAGCCAAACTATATGCTGATCCAAACCAGTAATGCACAATCAAACATTATCAAAATAAATAAAAAACGGGAATAACTGAAATAAAATTTAGTTAGACATGGCGATACAAAATGGTAGATACACTTACTGTGATCTTATTCCAGGAAAAGGCCAAAAAAACACGAACTAGGCTCTGAACAGTATATTCTTTACAGGATTTCAAATCTCCACTTTTGGATACCCGTGCCTTTACTGTTAGGAAAAGTGTTTCAGAAAGCCCTTTTTCTCTGAGATTCGTCGGACGCTGAACCACGCGTCTTTTTCTGATCTCAATCTCTCGGAAAAAGCCTCCTTCCTCCTTTTCGCAAAACGGAAGTCTTCGAATTGACAGGTCATATGACCAAAGGCAATTAAGTGAACTCTATCGTCTATACTGAATGAAATTTGTTTTTATGGAAAGGAACCGCTACCTGTACTGAATGAAGTTTAACATCTAGCGAATAGATGGCGCCAGCAATATTAAAATTTGGAATTTTATAAAAAGAAAAATAAAACGCTACACTATTACCTGGGACTTTTGTCGTATCCACTCTATTCTTTTACGGTTCCTCTTGGTTACTCCCAGCATATTTCGTTCCATTGAGTCCAGGTTTTTCATGCATAGGTCATGACTGGTAGTACACATTGGTCGTATGTTTTCTTCATTAGATAAAGTGGCATTCAAGATTTGAATCTGATTGAGTTTCTTCCTTAAGTACTCCATGCTAACTTAATTCTTCTGTTAATTTCTGGTAGCAGAGATTCCAAGCTGTGTATTAGTTGCACCAAATATATATATTCTTCTACTATTTTCAGTGTTGTGTTATTTACTAATTCAGTTTGTGTCCCATTTTGGTTGATATCATACGGTATCTCCGTTATTAGTAAAGATAGGAGGATGCGATTTGCACAAACCTGTGCCACTTTTTTGTTAAACGGAAGATGCCGTACACAAAATTTTCACAGCCCTCTTCGTTTCTGAGCTACAGGGTCATTTTGAAAATTTTGCAATTTGGGACAGCCCCAGTATCTCCGTTATTATGGATGATATCGAGAAGTTGAAAACTGATTCTTCTAGAACTTTTCACGTAGAATACAGTGGCGTAGTCTGTTTTTCTACGAAAAAAATATTTTTGAAAATATGAACTAAAGTTATATTTTTTCAAATGGAATACCCTGTATATTTATAAATCGTATGATCCGCCTTGCCATGAGTTTCTCAAAAATATATATCACTCTATATTTATTTTCACTATTTACTGCAATAATTAAAATATCTCATTTTCTTATTATAGTAGGCAGTGATATATACAGGGTGTCCCAGTGCACATATTTTAAGGGGTGGTAGATCTGGTCAAAATAAACATATTTTCTCTTTACTATTTTTAAAATAAATTGAAAATAACCAAGTTATTTAACTTTGAAAATTTAAAAAAATAATCGCAACATTTTGAGAACCACCGGCAGATATTGCCAACTACATCCAATTACCCGGATCAAGCCCGGATTTCAGTTAATTCGACGCACGGTGTTGCCATATGGACAAGAAAGTACATGTTTGATGCCCGACGAATTATCAATTCATTTTTGTTTTGTTTGTTTCCTTTCATGTTTCTCTGTTTTATTTTTAAAATTTAATACGAATTTGATTGCCTCGAATGTATTGAATTTGAAATTGTTGTAACTACGGTAACGTTGCTTAACATCGTCGTCTGACGCAAGCCCGCCACGACGGCGCGGATCAAAGGACCAGTTCACACGTGGCACTCTTGGCCGAAGCGCGACGGTTGGGCTGTTGAAATACATCGAAAAAATAGCGAAAAAACAAAATACGTATTTAAAATTGTTGAGTGAAACATGTATTTTCTTAGATTAAAAGTGTTCGTAAAGTGGCGATAAGAGACGGTATTCAAAATAATGTGCGCTTTTCAAGGTGTTTTGTAAATCAGTGTTTCAAATAAAACAGAGAAACATGAAAGAAAACAAACAAAACAGAAATTAATCGATTATTCGTTGGGCTGTTTCGATATATTGAATTCTAAATTACGATAAACATTTTAGGAATTTCTCTTTTGTGACCTGGTTGTGAATAATATGATGAATCATTTTCGTAAACGTCATATACGTAATGTTTTAGTTAATTTTCGGTGGTTTTTGTTAAGTTTTCATTGAAAGGGTAAGTACTAAAAATAATTAATGTGTTTTTTTTCTATAATAATTATTAATAATGAGCACTGATAAAAGATTAAATTTAACATTCCTAATTTTTGAGTAGAAATTTGTCTATGAATTTATAAATGTAGAACTATGTAGAATGTGGAAAACATAGGAGGTTGCAACACTGCAAGGTTTAGATACACCGTAAAGAAATCTCAGGTGAATAAACAAGTGGCACTAAAAAGTTTTTTCAAATTTCCCGGAAAATGTCAAGAAAAATTTTTAATTTTCAACATTTTTTTTTCGCAAAAAAAACCTCATAGGCGTGTTTCTGGGGTTGAACTATACTACCAGTTAAAATATTTGCACTTATTTCTGGGACACCCTGTATAACAAAAAATCAAAATGGTATTTACTAAAATAGTCATATACATATTAAAATTTTATTTGGAATTGATATATTTTACTTTTGAACTGTTACCACTGAATCTCTGAATATATTTTCCTTTTTTTATAAGGGAATTTATTATAACGGGATGGGTTTGCAAATATTTAAAAGATTGCATGATTACAGCATTTTCCAGGTGTCGACATTGTATTAGTTGCCACGATATATTTCATATTTCAAAAATCCTCAAAATCAGAAATTGAGAACGGACAAATCCGAGAATCAGGGAGGCCATCATATGGGTCTATTGTTTCCATTTCATTGATTTGAGAAATAATAATTTCACAAAATTCTAATATTTTCGTTGTAAGTTAAGTTATGAAGTTCTATAATAATCAGTTTTCACCTTCTCGATACCTTCAATAGTAACAAAGATACAGGGGGTGTCCCACATTGCAAACTTTTCAAAAAGATCCTGTAGCTCAGAAACAAAGAGGGCTATGAAAATTTTGTTTACGGCATCTTCCGTTTTCCGGGACAGGTTTGTACAAACCGCGCCCTTCTATCTTCACTATTAACGGAGATACCGTATGATTTCAACCTTATTTTGAGACCTACTTTATTGCTGCCTGTATTTAGTTCGTAAATTTATGCTAGTAGTTCTTCAGGACTATTGGCAATCAGGACTGTCATTAGCGAATCTTAGATGGTTAAAAATTCTCCATCTATTTTTTCTAATATATGTAATATTTTATGATGATTTATAATTAATAAATATACATTTATTAAACATGCTCTTTTAATCCATAGAAAACTTAGAATACCTGAACCCTAGCCACAACCTAAAACCAGGGTCGTGACAATATGTTACTCTGTTTTTTTATAAACATTAGTTATCATGAATCCTTTATTAATGCATTACCAATGTACTTTTATTGTGCATATATTATTTTTATAGATAAGTCTTTTAAAACAGAGCCTGATTCAAACAACTGTACATATAAAATGTATTTAGTCGGTAGTAATATAAATAAATCTACGAGCATATTAAGTTATTAAAGAAAAAAAAAATCATTGCGAAAATGCATATATTTCTGCCTTTTTTAAAGCATAAAACCATTCTCAAAATAATATTATCTCTGATATTTAAAATAAATGTTGGAAGTAATAATATAAAGCGAATACTACATACATTCTAAATAAAAGACTTTTACGAGAACGAGTAATAATTATAGTTGGTATATTAGTTGGTAATTACGCTTGGTTTTGTTTGTCTTTCGCTGTTGTGTCGTTTCTGTTTTATTATTTTTGACAAATAATAGGCACAGGCAGCAACGGCCTAGAGCTGGAAAAGCTTATACATACATATAATAAAAATGTGTAGTTTTTAAGTCTGTAGATTACTGGCATTCTATTGCAAATGTCTCTATTTTTTGGCAGTAACAAATTAGGTACATACCACAGATACGGAACAATCAACAATGATTGAAATTAGTGTTGCACAAGACAAGAATTTTTGTCTTGAAAATCAATTTCTTGTCTTTGCAATGTCTTGTATTGCAGATTTCTTGAATGGCAAAGTCTTGACGAACTACGTCAACTCGCCCGTTTGACGAAACAGGAGTCATTACCAAATAAAAGTTGAATAAGAATAAGTAAGGTTAAGTTCGATTTATGGGTTTTGGGTTATTATTTTAGATAGCTATTTTAGCATGTGCTGCCAAAAATAGCTCGTGATTTTTTTATACACCGGCTACTTCTGTTCCCGCAGAAAGGCTCTTTTCGAAGGCAGCACTGGTAATAACGAAACACAGAAACCGGCTAAATTTGGAATCGTTAAGAAGTTTAATTTGTTTGAATTCCTGGATGGATGAATTTCCATAAGTTCATTTTTTAGTTCTAGTTGCTAATTCTTGTTAGTTTATTATGTTCTATTTTGGTTACCCGTTTGTTACTTTTATTTTGCGCCCTCTACAAGTAGGAGTCATATTGACGTCAAATTCAAATTTCTTCTGTCAAAAGACACCAATTTTCATCTAAATATCGACGCTAGTTTATAAATTATTTCAAAAAAATCGAAATAAAACTGAAACTTCTACACCCGTGTATACGTTTATACGAACTTTTTTACTTATTTTTATCTGCCGAATATGCTGCCAGAGTTTTCTGAATACGGATCGGACCACCCTGTATAACTAAGGAGATAAATTACTAAGTTATGTTTCAAAAGTACTCATAAAATTTTCAATTTCTTTCTTTTTATAATAACAATTTATATTTTATTTAAGTTTTATTCTGATATTTAACACCCTCTATATTGATTCAGCACAACACCCCTTTTAAAATTTAGTTGAAGTATGAGCTCTCGCTGCACTCGAATTCTCCGCATTCTCTTTTTCGCGCTTTCCATTGTGTCAAATGTCACAGTTTTTTTAATTGCGTTCTTTCCCGTCCAATTAATATTTAATTTTAATTTTGTGAGTAATAGTAGAATATCTTATAGGTATATAAAAACTAAATATTACCTACAGAAAACAACTATGGCAGAAAAATGATCGAAAAATATAAATTAAAAAAAGAAAGCTTTAATGTTAGTAGTTTCCAAAAAACAATATGTTCTAAAAAAACGGCGTCAGAATAGCCTTTGAAATGACAAGCATTACATCCTTCACACGAAAAGAAAAATAACAAACGAATCTACTATTTTTAGTACATAAGGTATATCCTTCCGGTTCTAAGCTAGTCATACCGTGCTGGCAACTGTTACTTTTTGGTCGGCATTTAGGTACATGTGTGGAAGTAAATCGCATAGGGATCTTATTAAGTCGGAGTGAGAGAAATGCGACGGTGTGCTAATGCGGCGTTGCCGGTACGTCTTTTCCTATCAAATAAAGTAAAATTACGATCGCAAACCGCTTATTTTTAAACGCCTTTTTTCCAAAAGATAACTTTTTTTTCGAAAAGATAACTAGATAAAATGATTAGATATGTTTCTGAGCATCTGAAATGGAATTATAAGGATATCGTTAGAGTATCCATTTTTTATAACGATAAAACGTCAGTAATCGCGATGATTTCAAAAACTCAACTTTTTAACACATAACACGCCGTAACTTAAGAACCGCTTTGAAACTTTCTTTATTTTGAAGATCGGATCTTTTACAATATGTTTATAATAATAATAGCTCCCGAATATAGCGTTTAACGCCTTGGCAGTAGGCGTTATGTACAATATGTTTAAATAAGGAAAATTCGATAAGGTTGTTTTTTTCCATTCAAAAGTTTTAAACAACCCATCCATTTACGTTTAGTACATAGCAATTTTCAGCAATCGTGTAACTTTTTTATTTGTAAAGGTTTTCACATAATGTCTGCGAAGAAAATATAGCAGAAATGTTAAGAAATTTTTTGAAAAAAACTACAATCAATTATTTTTAATACATTTCAAGATACCGATTTTGAATTCAGAGTTCTAATAGCGCGACCACTGTCGAACACCAACTTAATTCCACTTATTTTTACCAAAAATGCAAGTGTTTCTAACTTGCACTAAAAATTTTCAAGCTATAGGGAAAATTACGACTCGTTTATAAATAAACAAAGTATCGCGGAATTAGAACTTGAAGTACTGACAGAGGTACTGATTGTGTCAACCGATCGACTGCGACAAAATCTGCTACATGCTATATCCCCTTCCACGTCTCTTAGCAATGTACACAGTTTCTCGGTTTATTTCATAAGTTTGGCAACGTGTTTACTGTTCTCTCTTTGTTCAGTAAATTATAAACGCATTGTACTCTTTTTACATACGAAAATCTCGATCCAAGACTAACCTTTGGCAGTAATAAGTAAACTTAAGTTTCTTATATACTAACCCTTAGTATATAAGAAATAGGAAGATATAAAATAGAAGAAATAATAAGGCATAAAAGGAAACACACCATTCAGTTGTCTACTTCACAGTCAAGCAGCGCTAAAGATACTCGATTCCACGAAGGTCAATTCTACAGTTCATACCAAATAAACTTTTAGTCACGTGATTAAACTTGACCGGCACAGCGTTGCCCACTTTTATATATTTTCTTTTCAAAATTTTTTAGGGAAAAAAAATAAATTAATTATAATTATATAAACAGGTGATTATAGACATCAACAAAACTCACCTTCTTAACAGCACTTAAGGGATATTGTACAGAAAAGAAGGGGATCTTGTATACTTCGCACTAAAAGAGGTTCTAAAAAGAGCAATGTTCGACTGCAAGGTCTGCTAGTAAAAATGTTTAAGCTTAAAGTATCACAACACAAATCATTTTAACCCAAAACTCATAATACAAAGCTAAAGTGTCAAAATGAATGACAATGTCAGGAAAAAAATAAATAAATATGGCAACTTGATATTTGTTACAGCAGAGAGACCACCTGAATCCCCAACGGAAGATTTAAATTTTAGTAAGTTAGCCCGGTGCCTAATATGTCCATGGTTGGCAACAATGAATTTAAAAATCGCGCCTTCGATTACGTAACTAAAAATTTAATTGGTATGGCTTGTACTCTTTTTCCTTTGTCTTGATGATTGGGTGGGCTTGTGTCGCCACTGGTCAGAGCTATAGAAATTACTAAAAAAATAATACTAAGGGCTGGCAAAGGTTAGTCTTGAGTCGAGATTTCCGTACGTAAGAAGAGTACGTAATGCGTTTATAATGTACTGAACAAAGAGAGGAAAGTAAACACGTTGCCAAACGTATGAAATAAACCGAGAAACTGTGCACATCGCTAAGAGACGTGAAAGCACGTGGAAGGGGATATAGCAGATTTGTCGCAGTTGACCGGTCGACCGAATCAATACCTCTGTTAGTACTTAAGTTCTAGGGAAAGGTGTACGTCATGCGTTCAGCTCTTGGTTCAACTTCACGATTTAATTACGTCTCGTGATACTTGATTTGTTTATTTATTAACGAGTCGTTGTAATTTTCCCTCTAGCTTGAATTTTTTTAAGTGCAAGCTAGAAACACTTGCGTGGGTGTTCGATAGTGGTCGCGCTATTGGAACTCTGAATTCAAAAATCGATATCTCGAAATCTATTAGAAATAATAGATTGTAGTTTTTTCAAAAACTTTGTTAATATTTCTGCTGTATTTTCTTTGTAGACAGTATGTAAAAATCTTTATCAATAAAAAAATTACACGATTGCTGAAAATTGCTATGCTCTAAAAGTAAATGGATGGATTGTTTACAATTTCTGAATGGAAAAAACAACCTTATCGAATTTTTCTTATGTAAACATATTGTAAAATATCCGATCTTGAAAATAAAAAAAAGTTTCAATATCTAAAGTGGTTCTTGAGTTATAGCCTGTTATGTGTTAAAAAGTTGCGTTTTTAAATTATCGCGATTACTGACGTTTTCTCGTTATAAAAAAAATGACACCCTAACGATATCCTTATAATTCCATTTCAGATGCTCAGAAACATGTCTAAAGATTTTATCTAGTTATCTCTTGAAAAAAAAGTATTTATAAAAAAAATAAAAAAAGTATTATATACTTATATTATAAGCGGTTTGCGATCGTGATTTTACTTTACTTGATAGGGAAAGGCGTATCGGCAACGCCGCAACAGTACACCGTCGCGCGTCGCGTCGGTCGGTCGCATTTCTCTCACTTCGACTTAATAAGATCCCTATGCGATTTACTTCGACACATGTAAATGCCGACCCAAAAGTAACAGTTGCCAGCACGGTATAAGCAAAGAAGAAGAATCAGTTTTAATCTATATTAAACTAGTAGGTAGTGATTGATTCTACTTAAAGTTCAATATGTAATTTTTGAAATATATAGTTTTAATATAAATATCGGTAAATAAGTTACTAGTAAAGAAATAAAAAAAATTTTACATTTTTACTAGATTACTCGATTAATATGATTTTATTTTTTTAACAAAATTCTATCAGAGTCTCGAAAGTTAACACCTGCACTTCGTATATTTTTATTATCCTTCCTACGATAGAGATAGTCGCTTCCATCAAAGTGTCCACTTTGATCGAACCGAGTGTCTGCTGGCAAACGACCATACCGAAAATCCGTTTATATATTCAATTTATTCTCAATTTAGCGACAGCTCAAACTAGATTGGCCTTTGAAGGCTTTCTTTTTACTAGAAAAAAATCAATTGGACATCGGTCATCATATACACTAAAATTATGTTAGCTTTTTTATGTAAGTTACTTTATAAAATGAAAAGATGCTTCATAAAGAAAAAAATTTAGTTAAAATGTTAGATATGAGTAGTTTCCTAATTTTGTAGTTGAAATATTATATTTGTACTATCGTTTTGTTCAGAAGCTATGGCACCATAATAATTTGAAATATTGCTTAAAGTTCAGTTTTAATAAATATTTGTTTGTAAATAAAATGTATTCTCACAATTGAAATGGTTTAGGCGTTAGAAAATTTCTTTTTCCTGAAAATTCAAAAGTTTGTCATCGTATACACTAAAATTATGTTAGCTACTCAGGTGTAAGTTACTCATAAAAAGGGAATGGAGCTTCAGCCTACTGAGGTGTTCGTTGAGGAGACAGTGTCCTGTTAGAAACCCCGTGACAATCCGAAGATTGTTTTTACTTAAATCAAGGAAATCCTTTGATTTTTCTCGGTCGTAAGGTCTGAGGAACTTTTTCGAGTGTCTTAGACCGTTGGAGGACACCCATTCCAGGTTACGGTTGGAGTCTTCCAGATTCTTGAGTTCCGCTTTAAGTTGGTTTCCAATTGGAAAGCAAAATGGTTCTGGTTCACTTAGTAGAGTATTCGCTCCTTTTCCAGCTAGATCGATTGCTTTTTTCTGAGCTGGCACCCAGTGTAGGAGGACTGTATTTTTTTGCCTAATTTGTTCAGCTTCTCTAGGCAATTCTTTCAAGATTTTTGCCTGAAGGATGCTGGGATAGGTAGTCATTGGTTCGGAGTATTTAGTTTTCGGCCCAAATTCCCCTATATCTATTCCTGCTTTAGTTTTGGAAGCCTCAGTATACCACATTATGGTATGGTCTTTTACCTGCTGAGCAAACGTTTCTCTCTTTCAACCCTTCTTATTGCTCAATAAGAAGGTGCTCAATACAGGCAGGTGTTCCTCAAAGTTAATATTAATTTCATGGTTAAAATTGGTGAAACAATTTTTTACAAGTAAAAAACCATTGAGAAGCTTGTTTCTGTTTTTAGTCTAACCATGTGGCATTTTACAACTTTTCAATGCTTATATTTCCGCTTGAGTAACCAAATACCCAGGCTTTTTCAAGATATCATATCGTAATGTAGACTAAATAAACCACATCGCGTCATTAAAACCAAGCAAAACTAGAAGCGCTTCTTGTTGGCTCGGTCTCGACAGTCTCGACAGAGATTGATTTTTGTGTTTTCCATGGCCCGCACCGGAAAGGAGAAAAGAAGAGAAAAAAACAATTGGAAAATATTTGTCAATAGCTCTGTAATTTCGGCGACCTTTATCTCTCGCCATCTAATGAGGTCACTGCACTAATCGCTCTGAAGAACGGCCTGGAGAAAATCCAGAGCCGTATCTCACATAAAAATATACTAACTATAATACTAAACTCTGAATAAACAGACTAAGGAAGTGGTATAACATTATTTAGACGCTAGGATGCAATTTTTTTTTATTTATGGTACTAGTGTGTTATCTTATATACAGGGTAGTCCAAAAAAGTTCCGCAAGGCATAACGGCCAGGGTAACTTCTTTTTTAGAAAATTCAAAAACACGTCAATTTTGTGTGTGAGGGGTACAACTTTTGCGCCAAAAATGATTGCAAAATCTTCAATTCTCTAAGCGAGGGTGTCATCCCCCAATTTTTTTTCAAATGGGAAGGGGGATCAAGTGGTACCGCAATGAAAAGGGCTTTCTATTCTCTATACTTTCCCGCTTCGTTTTTGAAAATTGGTCGAGTCATTGAGAAAATATGAAGGATTGAAATTTGAAAAGTTTATTTAAACATTTATCAGGGTAAATGATAAGGATAAATTCCTTCTACCAATTTGCTGTTTTTTCTTATTATTTCTAGATGTTTTCGCATTTTTTCACTTGCCACAAGGTTAAACGATCAGGTGCGGTAGTTGCTAGATAGCTATTCTTTGACTTGTGCGTTGAAGTTCTTCTCAATATCGTTAAACTTTTTAACAATTATGGTGTACTCTCTTGCAGAAAAACTGGAAATATTCGAACTTTATTTTAAAAATAATCAATGTGGCAATCGGTTTGCGCAGATATTCAATGAACGCCATCCTGACAAACACCTTTATGGCAAAATTGTTCGCGAGTTAGTAGCAAAATTTCGCGAAACTGGTTCCGTTATGAATAAAAAGAGGCAGAGGAAAAATCCTGTAGTAAATGAAGCTATGGAGGTATTCGTATTGGGTCAAGTTGCCATAGATAGTACGCTGAGTACAAGAAAATTAGCCAATGAAACCGGCGTGAATCGTGCAAGCGTCCAAAGGATATTAAAAAAACACAAGTTCCACCCGTACAAAATTCAGTTGCTACAAGAACTCAACGAAGACGTTTTAAAATAAAATAAAATAAAGTTTATTTTTAAAATAAAATTCGATCATTACCACTTTTTCTGCAAGTTGAAAAGAACTTCAACGCAAAAGTCAGAGAACAGTTATCTAGCAACTACCGCACCTGATCGTTCAACCTTGAGGCAAGTGAAAAAATACGTAAACATCTAGAAATAATAAGAAAAAACAGCAAATTGTGTAGCATTTTTTATTTCCTTTAATAAAATTGAATTTAAGATTCTATTTGATCTGATTGAATTTCTTAGTATTGGCGCCATCTATTTGCTAGATGCCAAAGATACCAAACTTCATCTATTACAGTTCACTTGTCTTGTTTATTAGCGCCATCTATTCGCTATATGCCAAACTTCCTTAATTGCAATTCACTTGTCCAAATCTCACTTCGCTGTGGATTGCGATTTTCTGTTCTAATGATTTAGATCATATGATATCACTTTTTTCTCTCTCATTTTGTCCGTGGTGAAAAGAAAAGGTTAGCTAGGGTTCTGAAACTGAGAAGAAGGTCTTTTTTTCTGGGAATTTGGATCTGAAGGAGACGCGTGTTTCGGCGTCCGACAAATTTTCCAGTGAAAAGCACTCTGCATCCACTTTTCGATTTCGATTGCATGGGTATCCGATTTGGAAATTTGAAAACCTTGTAAAGTATGCAATCCAGAGTATAGATCGTATTTGTTTGGTTTCTTCTTGGAATGATCACCGTAAGTTTATCCGCCATTTTATATAGCCCTATCTAACTAAATTCTATTTCAGTTATTCCGTTTTTTATTTCGTTTATTTGAGTATTTAATTACTGGTTTGGATCGGCATATGGTTTGAATATATTTATGTAAAGCTGAATTTCAGACCGTAAGTTGTTTTTTTTATTGAGTATCTGTCCTGAGAACTATTTTTTATTTATAGAGTAACTACCACATGGTACTCAGTAACTACCACATGGTACTCAGTAACTACCACATGGTACTCAGTAATTACCACATGATATGCAGTAATAATGCAGTAATTATTGTATGTTTCACCCACTTTCATTTTGTATGGACCTATGCAGACCTTAAGACAGTGTTCCTGACATTACAATCGTTCTTTTGGCTGATATCGAAGACTTATCCTACCATAGTCATCTGCATCCACTTCTGTTAGTCTGGAGAATACCTACCTACCTGTTTACATCATAAGAAACTATATACAGATAAGTCTCTCTCTTAAGTTTGATACACAAGGTACGGTTTTATTTTAAAATTTTTGAGACAACAGATTTAATAACCTGGTAAATTATCACTATTTATCCCACACATTGTAGTCAAAATTATTTTTTATTTAACATTATAAGTTATAATTTGATTCGTACAGTACACTCTTACTTAGCTATGATATTTTATATGAAAATTATTAAGACGTATTCATTTTAAAGGTTTTTGTACACGACATGTTTCGAAACATCATCGTATTGAGACATACATAAATTTCACCTGTTTTTATTAAGTAGCTTTACTTAGTTCAAAGAATACAGTTACTAAATTCAAATCTATTTAAAATAACTTGCGGTTTTATTGGGATCACTGTGACTAATTGATGATACTTGTGTTCGTTTTCAATAAATGTTTAATGTAGGATAGTTATTTCTGACTTTTATTCCTGATAAACATAATAGACCCTTAATGCTGTTGATTACTTTATTTTAGCTATGTTGTGATATCGTATTTTTCTTTTTGGTTTCTTACTTTACCACTCTCATAAACAAAGTAAGTGGCGCCCTTTTCACTGTCTTTGACCATACCTATTTGAATTCTTAACATCAATATTAAAATCTCTGCAGCCTACATATTATCATTTTTTTATTTTTTAACAACATTAGAAAGTCACTGTGAGTCAGAAGCCTTACCTACGAACCCAGCTTTCCTCTAACCCTGAGCAACGGATTCTTTTTTCATTCTATTTGGGTAACGACAGAGAAGTCGTCACAATTGGTCAAAGGAACTTATCCTTATCATCCCATTGCTGCCAAAAGTCACTAACTTACTTTTTATTACTTCCGAGAAAAATGCGTCTAAAGATGAATTGCATTACATAAAGGTGTTATAGTTAGTAACTATCCGGTATTAAAACAAAACATAAATAGCTAGAAATCATAGTTAATGACTTTTGCAATCGATTCTCCGCTTCAAAACATAGTTAGTGACTGAATTTGGTTGTTCGGAAAAATATTAGTTAGTGACTTTTGGCAGCAATAGGACGTTATCATTTACTCTGGTAAATGTTTAAATAAACTTTTCAAATTTCAATCCTTCATATTTTCTCAGTGACAACCGATTTTCAAAAACGAAGCGGGAAAGTATAGAGAATAGAAAGCCCTTTACATTGCGGTACCACTTGACCCCCCTGCCAATTTGAAAAAAATTGGGGGATGACACCCCCGCTTAGAGGGTTGAAGATTTTGCAATCATTTTTGGGGCTGTAATAGAATAATATCAAGCTTTGTAAAACTTTATCTTTTTGGTTTGTTATTCTAAGATGGAACCATTTCAGTTTACGAAGTTATCAGTTGACATAGGCAAACGAATTTTAAAAGGCCTAAGCAAATAATCTAATGATATTCAAGACACATAAACTCTCTAAAAGTACGCATATATCCTGAGAAACTAACTAAGTAAATAATACAATCTTCTAAATAATTTAAAGTCACATAAACGAGGGTAAAGTAGAACAAGCATTCATCCCTTATTATCAAAACTCTATTTGACAGAGTGGTACCAGTTGTGTACCCTGGGGATATCTCAAAATAAACAACGCAGAAAAAGCACGTAGGCATGCTTAACGAAATAAGTAAAGTTAAATCATCCCCTCGCTAGAGGTTTTACATTGAAAATTAAAAGTATTAAATATATGTTTTAAAATCAGAATCCAAATGTTCACGAGATGAATGTCTGAAAATGATAGAAATAGGATTGTCTTTTTTTCCGTTCCTAGAGTTAAATAGAAATAGACAAAAATGTGGAGAAATAAAGAGTTAATTTCTAGGCGGTTTTTTTTAAGGTAATCCTATAATTCGGTATCATTTGTATTAGTTAAGGTAGATTATGAATGTTATTCAGCAAATGGGTAAAAGAGTAAGATTTACACGGAAGGGTTTGGAAATTACAATAAATAATAAATAGGACATGCTGATGCCCTCTCGGGACAAGGACCAGAAACAAGGGTGAAAGAAGTCTAGGGATCTTTCGGGGAAGGAACCCTTCGGCCAATTAAAAAGGTGCAAAATATGCATTTGGATGGGTATTCGAAGGTTCCTCAAAAAGGGGCGTGCCGAAGATGTAGTAACGCCTTTCCGAGATAGTACCAGCATCAGTATTTTCATCTTAAAAATTAGTTCGGTACTGACTTTTAAATTAGACGATCGAATTTACTCCGTGTAGATCTTATATTATCCAGTGGTCTTTTTAATTGTTTTAGTAAGTTCTCTATCTAAAGATTTTCTCAAGTTAGGAAATTCTAAACTATTCATGCTTACAGTATTTTAATTGTTGTTTTTGGATTTTCTATAATATTTTTCTTTATTAATGATTTAAGACTTTCTGTTTGTTCTAAAGGCTTTAGTAAATTTTAGATGTCATTGCATAAGTGATTATTTTGCAATTGTTCTTTTTATTAAATTCTAATTTAAATTTAATTGTTCAGTGAATATTTTTTTAATATATTAATTTTCTGCCAACGATAATTCTAAGAGAGAGTTGAAAGTGTATGCTAATTGTTGATAATTCAAATTGGACTAATAAGAAGAATATTTTGTATTTTTTTTAACTTTATTATCTCTGGGTTTTAATTTCAATTCTCTAATTGTCATTAATTATTTTTGATTCAGATTCTTTTTCATTAATTATAAATATTTTGTTGTTAAATATTTTTCTTTATTTTTTATTTATTTATTTCTTTATATTAAATATAGTTAGGTGTTGTGAAAAATCGGCATTTTATTTCTTTATTTCACCTAATCACTAAAATATTAAGTTATTTAAAAGAGCACTGTGATAACCGGTCAAGTGGTTCAATCCAAAGTATGAGTCCAAGACCGAAGAGGTAGATCTACAAGAGGATCAATGAAATCTTCGACAGGTTCTTGTTGTTGATGTATTGCTGATGGATGTTGACGTAATAAGGTAAGTGGCAATAGAGTTTATAGTAACTGAATTTAGAAAGAGCCCTTGCCATAAAAGTGCGATGCCTTAATTTCGATTTTTAGCTGGTTATATTTTGTTTTTATATGTAAAAGATAAACTATATTTACGCTCTGAAAAATCGGTGTTCTCATTATCCAAGTTCTGCCTACCGCTCAATAAATTATTTTAATTATAATTATATAAAGGCCACACTACCATGTTAACGGACAAATCTGGAAAGTTTTGTCACAGGGCAAAAGTTGTCCCCCTCACAAACAAAATTGACGTGTTTTTGGATTTTTTGAAACAAAAAAATACCCTAGCCGTTATGCCTTGCGGAACGTTTTCGATGGGTCACCCTGTATATAAGTCACGCTGGGAAATGTTCAGCTAATTTTCTGAAAAACGAAGGCAGAAACACTGAGTGTCTATGTTTTAGTCATGTTTCATGGCTAATCTTAGTGTGCGAACACAGTGCAAGCAGGTTTGCCGCTTACTGGTAGTCAGCGCCAATCTGGGCACCTATTCTTGACATCGTTCGCAACTTTGCGTATACGCATCACGTTTATTGTTATAAACAGGGTATCCCAGAAATAAGTGCAAGTATTTTAAAGGGTGGTAGATCTCGATAAAAGAAACATATTTTTTCTTTATCGTTTTTCAAATAAGTCCAAAATAATGGAGTTATTTTATTTTGAAAATTTCCAAAAAAAAAAAAAAATTTCCTAAAATTTTGAGAACCTTCTTCTTCATGTGCCTTCTCCTCATCGGAGGTTGGCGACCATCAATTGGAATTCCTCCCTGTCTTGAGCCAAACGGATAATTGCACTGGCCTCTCCTATATTAAACCACTGGCGCAAATTCCGCAACCAGGAAAACCGTTTACACCCGATGCCTCGTCGTCCTTCAATCTTTCCCTCAACGATCAGCTGTAGGAAACTATATTTGATATTTCGAAAAATATGACCAAAATATGCTGCTTTCCGTCGTTTTATTGTAGTCAATAGTTCTTGGTCCACACATTCTTTCCAATACTTCGAGATTTGTTTGAGAACCACTGGATCTTTTCTAGATTTTCTTTCTTGTAAATTTAATCTACTACCTATGTTGCCATATTAAAAAATAAAAACTAAAAAAAATTGCAAAAAAAATTCCAAAAATATTTTCAAAAAATTCCGAATTTTCAAAAAAAAATTATTTAGAAAAAAACCTCATAGGCGTGTTTCTGGGGTTGAACTATACTACCAGTTAAGTTAAAATACGTGCACTTATTTCTGGGACACCCTGTATATGGTTACATAGTAGCGCCGCGCCGCGTCGCCTCGCGCTTATAACCTTCAAAAATTAAAGCGTGTTATCAAATCGGCTAGTTCACAGTGAAAGCAGGCAGGCACCGTCAACCAGCATTCATCGGCGTTCTCGCTTTTACCGGAACGAAAATTTATTTATTTCTGCTTTTGCACGCGCCGACGGCACACAGAGTATTAAGAACTAAAAAGTTGGCCAAAATTATGTTTTATGATTTTTTGCTTTTTGCTAGTAATATTAATTATTAATTAGAGGAGAGGTTGCTAATATGGAACCCCATTTTGTTTTCCTACACAATATTTTTTTCCTCTACTCTGAAACCCTTTCCACCGATCAAATAGGGCCATTCTGTGCAAAACCAAGCAATTAGATGAGGATGCTAGAACAAGAAAGTAATTTGTATATTATAGACGATATTTGAGCGAGGATGGGTGTTAATAGGGTAAAGACTATTTCCTTTAAGAATCTATTTAAATCAATGTTTTTTTTTGGCAGTGGCAAATATTGGCAAGATTTTTGTGCATATTTCAATGCTGGAGACTTTAAGCATTGAACGGATACTAATTTCCATGCGGAATATTGCTGAATAGTCTTACACCTTATAAAAATGCCACTGATTTTTTAAATATAAAACATTATAAAAAAATAGAATAGAAGGAAACGTTTCAAAATAAAAATATGGCATAAAACAGAACAGAGCAAACAAACAAAGCTGGCTCGGTATCCATCATGACAGTTATTATGAACAATTTGCAAAAAAAGCACTACAAACAATTCCACTATTTTTATAATCTTAGAAATATTCAGAATACACTCAAGATAATTCATACTTTTAACTGAAATATATTATTTATCTGATAGTCAACTTACGACTTACAAAGCTAATAACTAATAAACGTGCTTACATTTAGTATTTATAGATTTGTATTCAGTTAAGATAAAAAATGAAAATAAAAAAATATCACTTTTGGCCAGGTTTATAGACCAAATACATCTATGTGCGGCCCCGGCGAGGCGGGCGCGGCGTTTGAATATAGTTTGGTTAGGTTAGGTTAGTTAATCAGGTAAATTTCCTCTTAATTATCTACTTCCGAATCCTTCTCGCATCTCCGAACTACCCATATACAATACACGTGATGCATATATGCAAAGTTACGCATCTGTGTATTGTAATATGGCTCTTTAGGAGATGCGAGATGCGAGCGATATTTGAAGATGCGAGTGGTCAAGAATAGGTCCCCAGAGACGGCGCTGGTTGCCGGAAAGCAGAAACCTGCCTCCACTATGTTCGTACCCTTACTGTAGACTTGCCCAATAAATTCTTTCTTCTTTTTTTGAAATAAAAATATCTAATATTGATACGGCCACTATAAATTTTCATAGGTAATTGATTACAAAACGATTTATAACAAAGTTGTTGGATAGGTGCTTCCATAAACACTAACTAAAATACCTGACTTGGTTTTACATGAGATTTCAGAACTTTTTATATTGGAAGAACTGTATTGCCACACATGGCATTTTTTAATTTTATAACTTTGATGGAACAACTTATTGTCTATACCAAATGTGTGATAATGTACAGGGTGGGTCAAATTCGACGCTTTTAAATGGAAACACCCTTTTCTGTAGGAGATAGACAAAAACTAATATCGGTGTCTAATATTGGAGCTCAATTTTTGTCAAAAACATGATGGTGAAAACCGCATATCGATATCTGTTATCGTTTCGGAGTAACGGGGTGTTTTTCAAAAATATGCATTTTTAACAAATCGCTGTAACTCTTTTGCTATGGAAAATTTTGTATTTTTATGAAAACATTTCCAAAGCACCTTTTTACGTAGAATTTAATGGTTTAAGTATAATTTTTCTAAAATTAATATTTTAAGAATTATCAACAAAAATTTTGATTTTTATATGAGACACCCTGTATATTTTTAATTTATTGAAAAGAATTTAAAATTACCTTTCAAAAATATAACATACTTGATCTTTTGCTCGATTCCTCTTCGAGATATAGAGTATATACAAATCCGGCCGCTTTCAATAAGTAGGCTTTGAACGGCACCGGCTGTAATGCAAAAAAATTCTAGCTGTGAGCATCAATTAAAACGAAAATAATATTTCCTATGAGAGATGCAGAATTTTATAACAATTTAAAATATATTTAACCAACATCAACACATTTAAACTATATCTAATAACAAAAAAAATAAATAGCAAACCAAGACATGAGATTTTGCTATAGGTGTTCAACATATCGACCGTCTTCTGTTATGGACTGACGGGGCAGTTTTTGAACATTTCTCGCGGAATTCATTAACTCAGTGGGGGTGAAAGATACCCTCTCATAACTTCTAAGTATTTCTAATTCTTGTCTAGATTATACGGAAGAATAAGGAACTTTTATTTTTCGCAAATATATCAATAGGATTAGATCCATGAGCACTAAGTCAGGCGGCCTCGACGGCCAACGGCTGGGATCTTGGTTGGCTATTCAAATATTCTTGAAATTGGCTGCAAAAATTTGCTAATAACTTCAGCGTTCAGAGCCAGTGCGTCGTCTTGCTGGAAAAATATGTTTTCGAGTTCCATTAGAGGTATATCATCAATAAGGGGTCCAAAGCCTACTAGTTAAAAGTGGCGAACTTTTAAAAATTCTGTATTTCGAAGAGGATTATAACAAAATATCAAGTGTGCTATATTTTTGGAAAGGTAATTTTAAATTCTTTTATGTTAATTAAAAATATAGAGGGTGTCCCAAATAAAAAATCAATTTTTCTGTTGATAACTCTTAAATTATTAATTTTAAAAAAATTATACTTAAACCATTAAATTCTACGTAAAAAGGTGCTTTGGAAATATTTTCATAGAAATATAAAATTTTCCATAGCAAAAAAGTTACAGCGATTTGTTAAAAATGCACAGTTTTGAAAAACACCCCGTGACTCCGAAACGGTAAAAGATATTGATGTGCGGTTTTCACCATCATGTTTTTGATGAAAATTGAGCTCCAGACACCGATATTAGTTTTCGTCTATCTCCTATAGAAAAGGGTGTTTCCATTTAAAAGCGTCGAATTTGACCCACCCTGTACATGGTTAAAAAGAAAAGAAAACATCCTTCATACTTTTTCATACAAATTCAGTTTAACGGTGCTTTCAACAAAATTGACTACTATTAATAATTTATTTCGCGGATCATAAACAAGTAGACTGTAAAACGTTCATAAATTTTCAATTTATCCAGTTTCCGTTTTATCACCTATAAGTAAATTAAACTTATGTAGATATACTCCTTTAAAGTACAATTTTACATTTCAAAAGCTATTTGAGATTTTTACAAGGATTTTCCTGTATATTTTTACAGAAAATTTACGGATTTATTTTGTACCAAAGAAGTTATACTATACATAACTAAGTTTTGTACTTTATGAATCCATTTTTATAGTCAATTTTATGTTTATTAAATGAAATCTATACTAATATATAAAATCTTTAAGTGACTGACTCACTGATTAATCACGATCCTGCTCAAACCGCTCAACGTAAGAAGCTCAATTTTGGCATACAGGTTGATTCTAGTGTGTTGAGGTTCGATAAGAAGGGATTTATCGAAATTCCAGTTCCAAGGGGGTGAAACCACCCCCCAAATATTAGAATATTTTTTGTTTAAAAAACGAAGTTTCCGAAAAAAACGCTTAAACACGATTTTTAAAAATGTATACAGGGTGTTTCAAAAAATCTGATCATTGATTAATCACGATCCTGGTTAAAGCGCTTGACGTAAAAAGCTGATTTTTGGAAAATAGATTGACTTTAGGGTGTAGAGGTTCGATAAGAAGGGATTTTTCGAAACTCGAACTCAAATATTAGAATATTTTTTTATTTTAAAACCGGTGAGTTTTTCGGAAAAAACTCTTAAACACGTATATTTTACTTTATTGTTTTACATATTTTAAGATTTTTTAAAAATTTATACAGGGTGTTTCTTAATGAATACCATGACCATTGAGTAATCACGATTCTGCTTAAAATAATTAACGTTTAAAGCTGATTTTTGGCAAACGGATTGACTGTGGGGTGTAGAGGTTCGATAAGGAGGGGTTTCTCGAATCTCAAATTCCAAGAGGGTGAAAACGCCCCTGAAATACTACAATATTTGTTATTTAAAAAACGGTTAGTCTTTCGGGAAAACGCTTGGACACGCATAATTTATTTTGTTTTATTACATATTTTGAAATTTTTTTTAGAAAAATCCTACAGGGTGTTCCAAAAAGTTGGGTAATTGATTAACCACGATTCTGCTTAAACTGCTTGACGTAAAAAGCTTATTTATGGCAAACGGATTTTTCGAAAGTCAAATTCCAACGAGATAAAACTACCCCTCAAATATTACCAAGTTATATAATAATATCGCCATATTGTTTTTTCTCATGCTGACATAAATGTGAGAAAATTTTATCCAGTTTCTTTGTTAATGGAAATTCTTGCTTTGCTTTATCATCACCATTACAAATGATTAATTCGACGCGAACGAAGTAAACAGGAAAGGAAGCATGTTGAGCATTTCCTTTCATGTAGCTAATTTTTGTCACATTATTATAAGTGTATATCTAGTTTAAATTCTGTAATAATTAAAATATATTTTAAACGCGTATCTTTTTATTACCGTTGAATATTTTACTCTACATTCTTTAATTTTTGTTAACGAAAGGTATCACAGTTACCTAGATTTTATCAAATAATAAAGATTTACTGTTATTATACGTGTATATCTAGTTTTAATTCTGTAATAATTAAAATATATTTTAAACGCGTATCTTTTTATTACCGTTGAATATTTTACTCTACATTCTTTAATTTTTGTTAACGAAAGGTATCACAGTTACCTAGATTTTATCAAATAATAAAGATTTACTGAAGCAAAATCATAAAATGAAAATACCTAGAAAAATATTTGTCTAAGGGATATATTACCTTAATAGTATTTTAAAAATGTATGCATTCTCCATTGAATATCGGAATAATATACTGCATGTTCCTTTTATAATAAAGGAGTAATTTGCTTTTTAAAATGACCCTTGTTCAAATCATTAATTTTTTCACACCCTGTATATCTTTTCGGATCAAATTTTAATTTGGTTTAACATATAATTGTTATTTTAACTAAATATTAGGCTATACAAGGTTATAGGTATAATTTAGGTAGCTGTTATTGAATTGTATTATTTAAAAAAAAAATCAAAGTTTATTCTTCATTTTCACAAAATATGAAATATGTCAAAAACCTTTCAGGCATATGTTTCCATAATAAAACTCACCTTTATTTTTTTTCATAGAATCCGAATATAATTATTTATATATTGGGTGTTCCATTACAAAAAAAACAACTTTGATGTGTAACTTTTTTTGGAGACACCATGTAGAACTCTATATACTATAAAATACTTTCAATTAACCTATATATGCTTCCAAAATTTAATTTCGATGTAAACTACTGATCTTGGAGCCTCCGCATCGTATGAGAGGCACCACCCTGTTTTTTTTTATTTATTTATTAATATCTCGAAAACTATCAAAACAAATTGAATAATATTTATGAAAAGAGGTAAAAAGGGAAGCCAAAATGCAATAATATACAGGGTTTCCCATTTGAGCCACCCTGTAGAGTTTAAAATACTTTCCTGAAATACATTCAAGTATATACTTTAGATTTGCACTTAAAGAAAAATTCCTAAGTTTTTTTTTATTATAGGAGCTACAGATGCCCGACGCACTATTACAGGACTCTGTATAATCAACTTCTCTTTCCTCGTATAATTTATGACATTCCAACATTCCTCTTGGGGTGCGGAACGAAGGGGTAATTTTAATTACCCTCCCCCGTGTAGTAAACGTGTCTGATGTTTTGTATGTTTAATATCCTTTTAGCAAAACTTCTAGTCTAGAACGTTATTCCCAGCAAGCTAGACCCTTCATATAAATTTATAATTTATAAGGGTTGTAGTTTATAGCTGAAGTAAAACCCTACTTAAAAAGCATCACGCTGAACAAATATGTAATAAAATTTCAAGGACTTGTTCTACCGACTAAATGAACGTTTCCGTAATTAGGCTACATCAAAATTAGGTTTAAAATAATTAAATCTGAGCAGGAGCGCATACGGATATTAGTGATGCAAACTTTAGTTACTTTTATGGATTCGTAACTACTAGTTACTGTTGGTAATAGGACTCGTTACTTTGGACTCATTACTTTAGTTACTTTAGTTACTCGTTACTTTGGTACTTAGTATCGTTACTTTATAATCGTTGTTTTGTGTACAGGTTGGAAGACTTGGGCTTGACGTGGAACTTCGTTACTTAATGTGCCCGTCGATCTTCGTTGCGTATCTCGGTTTCTTCGTTCGGCGATCTTCGTTGCGTATCTTCGGCGTATCTCGGTTTAACTTATAAGGGGTTTCTACTTTCTTCTAGTGTAAGGGCTTAATAGGATAATTTCAAGATAATTTCAATACTCGGTATTCAAGTACTGAATAATATGTTTTTAATAATATGTATAATATTTTTATAATGATATGTTAAATAAAACTACGTACTATTAATAAAATTAAAAATAATAGAAAAAAAATCAAACAAAGAAAATATGTGTATAAGAAATATAAAGTATTTTTTATATTTTCTCTCTCTCTCTCTCTCTCTCTCTCTCTCTCTCTCTTTGTATTACATTAATAAATAGGCAAACATTAAAGAGTAAAAATTAAAAAAAATGTATATATTTTTGTTAAAATGTAAAAATATTAAAAAAATGTATATTCCTCTGTTGCGGATTCATCTCTTCAAAAAAGTCCTTTGGATTAATGCCAGCACTGTTTACTAAAAATTACTATTTTTAATGTGTTCTTTTTTTATAAATTGGATTAGGATCGAAAGAAATCAACAGAAGTCCTTTGTTTTAAATTTGTCGACGTTTCGCAAAATTTATTTGCATCTTCAGGACACTACAAAGTTAAGAGAGCAAAAATTACAATCAAATAAAAGTTTTTTCAAAAATTTAACAAACAACTTAAAATACATATCAGTGGAATTCCACACATATACAATTGGTAAAACTACCCTAATGTTAACAATTAAATAAAATATATGTATATGTTACTCACATTTAAATCTGGACTTTCTTAGTCATATCCATTAATACACGGATGGTATAGAGGGGAGTGGTATATATCCCTTTTTTCCTTTTAAAACACATAACACACTTACATAAAAAAAAACATATAACACAATTATGTATAGAGAAATATCACGAAAATCTTTTCCTTTCACAGACAAGCAGTGCAGATGTACCTACGTTGACCGTATACAGAGAGCAACTAATTCTAGTTGATAAAATACTAATATAATTTTTACCTGGAGATAAAGAACAGTTGAAAAAAGAAACATATAAAAATATTATTTGGATTTAAACCATTATTTTGAAGTTATATTATTTAATTTTTGAAAGAATATTAAAATATGCTGTACTCAGGTTTTCTACGTCTGTTCTTTTATTAACGCAATTTTTGTTTTTTTGGATTTCTATCATCTCTGCAAATAATCTTTTCTTATAATTAGATTGTGTTTGTAAAATAGTGGTATTGTCAAAATCGAAGTTATGGCCTGTCTCTATTTTGTGTTCTACTAATGCGGTAGGATTAGATTTCAAAAGAAAGTTCCTTTGATCATTTTTATGTTCATTCAATCTTTGTTTTAAATATCTACCGGTCTGCCCAACATAGCTTTTAGGACATTGAGTACAGGAATGTTATATATTATGCCGGATTTCAGTTCTTTTTTATTCTTTGATTTTGTTTTTGAAAAGAACCGTCTCTTTATGGTGTTATGACTCCTTGTTGTAATTTTTATTTTTTCCTGTTTTTTTGTAGTATGACCCTTAAATGTGTTTTTAATTTGTTCTGACAGACAGTCGATATAAGGTATTTTACAATAAACTTCTCTATCATTTTGGTTAGTAGATTTTACAACGGTTTTCTTGTTAAGAATTTTTTTAATCATAGATATTGGATAATTATTTTTAATCAACATGCTTTCGATATATTTTAAATTTTTATTATGAAAATTAATTGATGATAGTGATGTAGCTCTGATTTTCAGGTTATTAATAACATTAATTTTTTGTTTCAAAGAATGTTCGGAGGAATAATTGAGAAATCTCTCAGAGAATGTCGGCTTGTGATACCAATCTGTCTCTATTAATTGATTGTGTCTAATTAGTCTCACGTCAAGGAATGCTATGCTGTTGTTTATTTCTTTCTCCAATGTAAATTGTAGTTTAGGGTGATAACAATTAAATATGTCTAATATACTTTGTTCTTGATTAATAGGAATTGAAGTTATAATATCATCAACATAACGTTTAAAAAACGGCAATTGAAAAGGAAGTTTTTTAATACATTGATCCTGTAAATCCTGCATAACTAAATCAGAACAAATCGGTGATAAACAATTACCCATTCCCAGTCCATATATCTGTTGATAAAACTCATCTTGGTATTGAAAGTAGTTGTTATCAAAAATAAATGTTAACAGTTCAACAAATCTATGTAAGGGAATTTTTATTTCATTTTCTATAAGATGCCATTTCTTATTAACTATATTAATTACTATATCTGTAGGAATGTTAGTAAAAAGTGATATAACGTCCAAAGATATGAGTTGATAATCTTTAGGTAATTTAATGCTTTTTATATCATTAACAAATTCAAATGAATTTCGGACATAACTGTCGTTCTTGACAAACATACCATTTAAAAGAGATGCTAAAAAACCTGTCAGAGAGTACAGAGGTGATCCCACAAACGATACTATGGGTCTGAAAGGTCGATTATTTTTATGTATTTTTGGCTGAAAATAAATCTTCGGTGGATTAGCAGCACCAGTTTTTAATTTCTTACCTTGCTCGTTGTCAATAAAACCTTCTCTTACTAAAGTGTCAATAATTTTTTTGTTTTTATTTTGAACTGTTATCGTTGGATCTTTTTTTAATTTTTTATATGTCGTTTCATCTCTTAGAATATTTTGAGATTTTTCTAGATATTCAGTTCTATTAATGATAACGGTAGTATTACCCTATCTGCCTTTAATACTAATATATTATCTTTATTCTTACTAAGAAAAATAGCCGTTTGTTTTATCATGTTTTGAAATTGCTTTCTTTGAAAACTTAAAGGCTTATTGGAACGAACAAAGTTTGTTGTAACATTTATACATTGATTTCGTATTTGAATGCTCGTCTCGTCTTCGAACATATCTAAAATATACTCCAAATCTATAATTAGGTCTTTTAAAGGTTCATTTCCTTTTTCGTAAGGTAAATTAAAATTTCTTTATCTCCAGGTAAAAATTATATTAGTATTTTATCAACTAGAATTAGTTGCTCTCTGTATACGGTCAACGTAGGTACATCTGCACTGCTTGTCTGTGAAAGGAAAAGATTTTCGTGATATTTCTCTATACATAATTGTGTTATATGTTTTTTTTATGTAAGTGTGTTATGTGTTTTAAAAGGAAAAAAGGGATATATACCACTCCCCTCTATATCCCCTCTATACCATCCGTGTATTAATGGATATGACTAAGAAAGTCCAGATTTAAATGTGAGTAACATATACATATATTTTATTTTAATTGTTAACATTAGGGGTAGTTTTACCAATTGTATATGTGTGGAATTCCACTGATATGTATTTTAAGTTGTTTGTTAAATTTTTGAAAAAACTTTTATTTGATTGTAATTTTTGCTCTCTTAACTTTGTAGTGTCCTGAAGATGCAAATAAATTTTGCGAAACGTCGACAAATTTAAAACAAAGGACTTCTGTTGATTTCTTTCGATCCTAATCCAATTTATAAAAAAAGAACACATTATATATTATTGGATCGACAACAATAAAAATTATATTACTATTTTTGTTTTGTAGATTTTCTTACAGTGTAAGTGGCGAAATATCTATTCTTTTTTGAAGAGGAAAAATATTAGCTCTGCTTTTTCAGATGTTAACATTTTTTGTGACTAACGTGAATCCATTTTTAATATCTAAGACATGTTAATATAAATAAACATCTATAAATAAAAAGCGACAACAAACGACAAAGGGACAAATCGCCTCCGGCTCGGCATGAGCCAATCATAATAATTGTAATAAAAATATCACACATTTGCCATCCAAAACACCGGCCGGCGTCAAGTCAACACTTTAAACATAAACATATTGATAACAACTAGACCTACGTCGAAGTAAGGAATATTTCAGTATCGAGTTTCGAGTCCTCGGTTCGTGCATTTCCAGGCATTACGATTACTGCCGGCGCAAAAGTAACGAATTAGCTTAGTAACGAGTAACGAGTCTGGCCTAATAACTGAGAATCTTAGTAACTGTTACTTTGTAACGATTACTTAGAAGTTTTACATCACTAATGGATACACAGTATGTCCTCGGGTTGTCTTTACAAGAGGAAAAACTTTTTTATTGTTGATTGTTGTTCATACTGGTTGATTGTTTTAAAATGGTTAATTCCGTTTATGCTTTTCCAAATTTCCACATCGTTTGAGACAAAATTTAAAAAAAAAACATTGGATTGTTTTGAACAGGACATTGTTCTTACTAGGGATTGGCAAGACAAGAAATCTTGTCTTGACAAGCAATTTATTGTATTGTCTTGAATTATTTTCAATAATTAAAAAAAATCTTGCCTTGGCCATTTCTTGAGAGTTGATTTATTGTCTTGATTCAAGCAATCTTGAAATTTCTTAATATCTTGACAAAAGGGGAACCCCCGTTTAAAATTCGTTTATTAAAGGGGAACCCCCTGTTTAAAAGTCGCGGTGAGATTGGTTAATGTGATGTTTATGCTTTATGCGTAAAATCGAGGGTCAGGCATCTAATTTTCAAAAAATTCAAAAACTTTGGGCTCATTCCTACTACAGTAGCCAAAATCATGAGATTTACATAATTTTGTTAATTATTATTAATATTATCTAACATTAAAATGAGTGATTGTGATGGTTCGTTGAGCAGCAAATCTTAGCCATTCGTAATTGAATCTGCATGGTTCAGAATACCGACCGCCTCAGATACCTGGACGTAGACGTTTAATTAGCGACTTTGACAGTATAGTGACGGTGATAATAATACTACAGATAAAAACAGTCAACACATCAATGATAAAAGCTACTCTACTTCAGTGGCGTACATTGAAATGTATTATTTTTTTTATTTTAAAAGTTTTACGTTAATTCAAAAAGTCTGTATGCCACTGAAGTAGACCCGCTTTGCAAAGTTTTTTTTATTCTAATATCGTAGGCCATAACATATCCAAAAAATTATAAAAAAAACATTTAAAAATTAAAGAATTATTAGGCATTAAAAAAGGTTCCAATTTAAATTGGCCCACAGTATGCCAACTTTGGACATCCGACTTTAAACGTACTTATGTCAACTTTGATATTTATATAATATACAAATACCTAAGTAAATGAGTATTTCTTTTTAATTTTATATTTTCAAGGAATTTCAAGATTTTCTGGATTTCAAAGAAATATTCATAATTTCTTGAATTTTTGAATTTTATTGGAAAAGAATTGGAAAAGATTTTTGCTAGAGCCTTAGGGCCCGACCAGATGAAAAATAGGCCCTGACCCTCGGTATTTTTTACTTTATTCCATAGAAAATGACACACTGAATAGAACGACATATCATATATTAACTTTTGCCATTTTCGCAGATGGTTTAATTGGAAATTGTAACATGCGGTTCAAAACGACAATTTGACTCGAAATATCCAGTTACCAAATTATTCGTAAAAAATGCTTTTTTCGAAATATGCTAATAAGCCACTCTTGTTCTATTTGAAAAAATTGAGATATGATTAAAACTACGATTTGGGCATTTTTTAACCGACCAGGGCAAGACACAAAAACCATTAGACAATCAAATATATTTTTTCCAAGGCTCCTTGATAAAATCAATGTTTTTAACACAGCCATGGCACTCTAGATTGAAATTTAAAATACGATCTTTTTAAGTAAAAATGTAGTTGACATATATGTAATTATTACATTAAATTTTATTACATTTAAAAGTTGACATATATGTAATTATATTCAGAATGTCATTTTCTATCGAATAAAGTAAAAAAATACCGAGGGTGCCATTTAAAAATCAAAAGTTGCAGTCATTTCCGGTGAAACAGGAAGTGACCAAAAACAATTGAATACGTTAGTCAATCCTAATTTATATCAAATACTAACATAACTAATCTCGTTTTTTCATCTGAAAAAATAAAAAAGTTATAGAAGTGACTTTTGTGACACTTTTGAGACGCACCCGGTATAATCATGAAAATTGGCAATTTTCGTCATGTCACCGATTTTATTGAAATTGCGGTTATTTACTCATTAAAAGGCGTAGAATAAGAAAATATAGGCCATTACGCCCGAAAAAAATACGCAAATCTAGTTTTGACCAAGGAATATTTCCCAAACCCGAAAAACCAACTAACCAATGAATTAGCACTCTCCAAATAACCACGCTAACCTATAGTGTGACCAACGGATCTGTAGCTACGGGGTATCGGCAGGGGAATGCAGTTGTAAACAAAACACGCCCAATTTCATTCATAAAATAGGCATGGGCGTACGGTGTTATATGAAAATAATGTGTATCATAAATATAATACTCAGATTAATATTTTTTTTCAAAAAACTTTATGCTGTTTGAATCGTTACTGTTGAGTTAGCAGATAAACACTAAAAGCTTTTATTAAAGCTCCCTTAAATATTCTGAATCATTTTATTATTGTGTTGTTAATATAATAGAAGAAATAATTACAGCTGGGGGTTAGAACCTTTGGTGTTACACAGCAAAATAAAACACTAAATCAGTACAATACACCAAAACACTTTTAATTTTACACTGGACGCATGTTTCGCTAACCATGTCTGCCATCAGCAGATGATCAAGACTGAGTCTTGAGGTATATTTATTTATATATCTGTACTAACTATATTTTTTTATAATACATACTTTGGAAGCGCAAACAAAACATAATTTTACTCACCAGTAGATCCAATATTGCCTATTACACCAGATATGGTATCGCTCCGCCAGCAGCTTTTAAAGGTTAGGTCATTGTCTACCCATATGTTTCATCCAAATAGATAATATTTGGCTATATTTTCGAATTTCGCGTATATATTTATATCTCTCTCTGCAATATAATGGGCCGCTCCATTAATATTTATCTGTTATTTTGACATTTACGCCAAAAAATTCATTTGATTTTAATAACCCCTAAGCGTTTCCCTGCAAAGGAAAATTCGATTCTTCCCTGCAATTTTTGCAAAAGCTTTCTAATTCCTGACCACTTCGAAAAAGTCGTCGAGTTTTCGACAGCAGTCTCTCGTGGTCGTTTCTTTCCAGAGCTGGATATCATTTTATCGGGGTTAGTTTTCAGCCTTTTTTTTATCTTCTGTGTGAATCTTTTTATAGCCGATACGCTAACTCCGGTATAAAAAAAATATCCGCTCAAGTTTACGTTTAAGCGGCAACTAAAGCGAACTCTCTGTAGCTTCTTCATCGCAAACCCTATTATGAACACAAGGAAATTAATCAAATGAGATTTCATCCACGTTATTATTAACTTACCTATATAAATTAGCTATTATTTCTCTTGTCTGACTATGTAGCGTCTTACTCTTAACAAATTTATTCATTTTAAAATACAAATATACGATCAAACTTGATATTAATAATTAAAAACTACGAACGAAAAACATTATAACAAGATAACAAAACAATAAAACACAACCTAACTATCAAATATACGAAAAATATAGGAATAAAGTTTAGGATAACCGGTATAAAATAATGAAATAAAGTAATAATGATCAAAAAAATTACACCGCCACTGGATATTTCAATAGTATTCAATATTCCTACTCTTTTCAGAAGAGACCGTGAAGTTGGGGATAAAGCAAGCGAATAGGAAAGGCGGAAAAGCCATGGCAACCGCGTGGTAACAAATCCTGTGACGTACTTTGGCCAATGATGTTCAATGAATAGGCAGCCATGCGCGGCGATGCCGGTTTGCCAATGATATCGTTAAAAAATCTTCAACTTTCATAATAAGCAGATTATACAGAATGAAAGAAATAAGTTATTAAATAAAACATATCGAACAATATGAACTACGTTAAAATTCCTTAATAATATACGTCAGAATATAGGCTAAACACATTATATATAATAAAAATATATTAAATTTATAGTTCATGTCTGGCAATTTTGCAATTTTATAGATAAACGTGGCAATATCGATTTTTTTTTCTCGCATTCCTTCCGTAGCTTCAGATCCGCTGGTCAAACAGTAACTAACTCGCCAAATAACTAAACCAATCCAACCAAAAAGAATGAAACCAATGCAATCAAATCACACTATAAGCAAAAAAAAATAATCGAATAAAATTAATTTTTCGGGTTTGGGAAATATTCCTTGCTCAAAACTAGATTTGCGTATTTTTCTCGAGCATTTTCCGAATTCGACTATTGAGCGTAACATATACATATGTATATTCCAAATCAACATAAAATTTCCTACAAATGCTGAAATTTTCATAATTTTATGTCTATATTTACTATTTTTTGTAAGGAATAGGCGTTTTTTCGACTTTGTCGACGATTGTTTGTCAATTTGTTATTTTTTTGCGTTTTGCCAAAATTGCCGATTTTATTGAAATTGTTCATATTTCTTAATTAAAAGGTGTAAAATAAGATAATATAGGCCATTGTAGTCTTACGAGAACAGTAATTGATGTTTCAGAAAAAAAGGTTAATCTATAGTATAGAAAAAGAATTCTGAATATTTGTTAAGCATCAAATTTGAACTAAATAAATATATAGTAGAGTCCGGCTCTATAAAAATAAAAACGATGCACTCCAAACAACTCCGAACAAACCAATTTCTACTGGTTGTGGAGTAGTTCCGCTATATTGACTATTTTTATAAAGTTATAGAAAGAAGAAAAATTGAAAAGTATCTCAATTTTATCCCTCGTTTTCCGCTCCGCAGGAGACACAGCTTATTGGACATTAGCAGATAACACTGGGAAAGGACTTATTGCACGGATGCACGGACTACTATTAGAAATGGTTTATTTAAGTATTCTTAAAGACACTATTAATTTGGTGCAATAACTTTTATAAACTGTAAAAAAGAAATACACTAACGCGTATATAGGGTGATTCACGGCGATGGCACGTTAGACATTTATGAAAAGCCGGTGATTGACGAAATCATGATTGTTGTAACGTTTTTAGTTCGTTACATGTCTTTTTTATATATGATATATATGATGTCTGGCGTATCGTCATCGGATTCCGTATCGTTCAGGCCTGATAATTTATTTGGCACGCTTGGCGTAATTTTTACGTTCCCTAGTCGCCAACCCTGTTATCATTTGACACAACCCTGTTATCGCTCTGAGGAGGCGCTGTCAACATCGCTTCTGTCAACTCTCTCCGTGCTTAACCTCACTTTGTTTTGCCGCTCTGTTGTATCCCGGCTTTTAGAAATGGTGATTATTTAAATCTTGCTATATAATTTGAATCAGCTGCTATTTCAAAGCAACAGGTAAAGATGAGATATTATCCTTTTAGATTCGATATTATTACTGCATATTTTTAGGGTAGAGTTTTGGATGTCCCAACTTAACTTGTATTTGTATTTTGCTGGCACGTTGGCGTCTCTTTTCTTTTGTCCTCCAGAATGTTACATGGAAGAAAGGACAGTTTCTTTGTTTATTATTGAGCCCTCGGAAGTAATTCGAGGTAGGTTTATTTTGTTTATTAGACCTTGTTTGGTTTTAAACAAGAGTTTCGTATTTTTAGGGTCTTATGGACGTACATTATCTTATGGACGGACTGTGTCCAAGGTACGGGTAGTGTTCCCCTGTACCGTTGTCTTATGGACGGACTGTGTCCAAGGTTATGGTCCAAGTTACGGACATTATCCAAGGTCCTAGTAGTGTTCCAAGGTACGGGTAGCGTCCCCATATATTGCTACAGTATGGATACAGCGTAAGCCCCATGCTTCTTCGCTCCCATTTCTAAGCCTAGTCAGTAGCTACGGCTGTATTGATTCATGGTGTCCTCATTTTGGCCCCTTTTGTTGTTTTGGCCAACAGGATCGCCGACAGACAGTACAGAGATATGAGCCCACCTCACGCTGCTACTCTTCGAAACAGGATTGCCTCAAGAACAGCTAAGTGTAGATTTAGGTTCAGATTTTCAGTCGATTTTCAGTCTTAACTTAATAACGTACATTTTAAATAATATCGTACAGACTATATTTAGTGGTTAGATTATTAAGAACATTTATGTCGATTTAGTAGTTACAATATGATTTAGATCTTAGGTTTCATTACATTACGCCTTGTAATAGTATTTAACAACTATAATAATTATTAAAATTGTACAATGCTATTTACCATCAGAATTCATCATGAATAAATATAGCCATTAGTTTTGAGTAATATACAACTGTGTTTTCTTTGTCTGTACATGCCTGGCGCCCAATATCTATTTTTGTTTATTGTTATTAATTAGTTTTCTTTCCAGTGAAATACCTTATCCACGACTGCTCTCCGATGAAAAGCTGCCGTTCGCAGTGGTAGTTGTTATAAAAAACGCTACATTGTGAACAAGCATTGGTAAAATCATAAATTAAACGTTTTTAAAGTTGAAATTTGGATTATAAGTTATAACGAAAGTCGATATATTCGGTTAACTATTTTAGACAGTTTTCTGATGCTATGGAACCTTAAATTTAAAAGCCAGAAAACTCAGAAAAAAACGGTGGTTCTCAAAATTTAAGCAAAAAATATTTTTTTTAAATTTTCAAAGTTAAACAACTCACTAAGATATTTTGGACTTATTTTAAAAGTCTGCGATTTATTCTATAAATTTTATTTTTTTTCCTTTATTTTCAGCACCTTTTTAGGTCTTTTTCAATAGCTATAGTATAAAAATACTAAAAACCTTTATTAGCCTTTATTAGCAATAGCGGGTCGAATGTATATTTATTTTGTGCAACTTTTTACTGGATTTTGTAGTATCCTGTTTAAAATTCCAGTCAGTTTTATCCAATTTATCTTCATGCCGCATATATACCATGCAGATGGACACCAGTCTATAGTTTTTGTTCAATTGAATTTTACCTTTTGTTTTGTTCGCTGCTATTTTTATTTTGTGATTGTGAATACATAATTAACAAACTAATCTAACTATAATATACATTAGATTACTCAAATTCCATACTATAATTCATATTATTTTGCTTCTTTATTATCGTATTTTAGAACAGACAAAAATGGTGTGCTTGTATGTAATTATACAGGGTGTCCCAGGCAGAGCGTACATTAAAAGTTTCTGTAGAGAACTACAAGATCTAGATCGGAGATTTTTTGCACATCATAATCTCGCAACGAGATCTATCGATTAAAAATATTTTCCATATGGCGGCACTTCCGGAAATAGCAGAAGTTGACAGCAGCTTTCTTATTTTAATTGGGTGTTCCCATTTCTGACATAATTAAATTCCCTCTAAAATTTTATGAATTTTGATATTAAACACCCTATATCTAACATTGACCGTTTTTGAGAAAAAAAAATATTTAAAATTTTTGAACGAAAAAAACTGCCTGTCAAAAATATGTGTATACCGTAAACGTCAAATTGAGTGATTACCACAGTCACTGTCCATAAAGAAAAAACCTGTGGCTATCTATTTCAAAAATTAAATTGTTTGAATGTTTATAATAATGGCCGCAGCTGTCATAAAATTGAGCGATTAAAAAATTATCATAAATCATTTTTTTTCAAATGGAAACCCACCCTTTTTATTTCACTAGTGAAAAGACTTTTCAATTCATTACTTTTTGACTATACATGTTCCTATAACCAAAATAATTCGTTTTTAAGTTATTTGAGATTCAGTTTTAAAGCGTATATTTTTCTTGATTTTAACCAGTAGCCTATGACTTTAAACGTCAAGTGATGTAAAACAATAGATCTGGCCATGTTATATTGTGACGCTTTGTTCAAAAAACAGCATCATTTCCGAGCCAACTTTGCGCTGTTTTTTTTTTCGATCATACGGAATATTATTAATAATATCAACTTCAGATATCACTAAAGAGCGAAAAATACGAGATATATTTTCATAAATACACTTTTTAAACTTTTAAGCAGGCAGTATATATAACATAGGAAATTTAAATAAATCGTTTTCTGACAGATGGAAATAAATTGTCTGGCCGTTTGACACTTCTTAATGTCAAAGGAAGCTAGAAAAAATCAAGAAAAATATACGTTTTCAAATTAAATCTTAAATAACTTAAAAACGATTTATTTTAGGTACAGGAACATGTATAGTTAAAAAGTAACGAATTGAAAAACCTTTTCATTAATGAAATAAAAAAGTGGGTTTAATCATTGAAAAAAATGATTTATGATAATTTTTAATAGCTCAATTCCATGATATCTACCGCCATTATTATATGACATTTGAAAAATGTAATTTTTGAAATAGATAGCCACATGTCTTTTCTTTATTTCACAGTGGCTGTGGTAGTTACTAAATTTGACTTTTAGGTTATACAATTTTTTTTGACAGGTAGTTTTTTTCGTCCAAAAATTCTAAATATTTTTTTTCTCAAAAACGGTTAATGTTAGGTATAGAGTTACAGTTGAGGGTTGGAACCTTTGGTGTTACACAGCAAAAAAAAACACTAAATCACCACAATATACCAAAACACTTTTACTTTTACACTAGACGCGCGTTTCGCTAACCATGTTAGCATCATCAGCAGATGATTATAAACTAAAGTACAATCTACAAGTTGAGCGTTTATATACTCGCTCAGTGGGCACCGAGTGGGCGTGGCAAAATCTAGCCAAACCGAGTCAGAGCCAACTGAGCGTAACAGTTAAATTTCCGCCACTAGAGTAGTAGGAACAAAGAACTTGAAGGAATTGGACCGTTGACTCTGTTCATACTATCTTTACATTTATTAATTCTGATGCTTTCATATGCATCTAATTGCCTGTAATTTGAGACTTGTTTAATTAATTTAAAATTATTAAGATCTATACAATGTTCTTTATCAACAATATGTTCGGCAACGCAAGATTTATCCGGTCTACTATATCTTATCTGAGCTAAATGTTCTTTAAATCTAGTTAATATTGATCTTCTAGTTTGCCCAACATATTTCTGATTACAATCTTTACAAGAAATTTCATAAACACCCGATCTTTCCAGTTGAGGTGTTTTATCCTTTGGATTACCTAATAATTGTTGTAATTTATTATTAGCACTATACACAAGTTTATAATTGACATTCTTAAAAATTCCTTTTAGGCCACGGGATAACACTCTATCAAACGGTATCGAAAAATATTTAGACGTATCTTTCTCCACTTGAAAAGTCGAATTTTCAGAAATCGTTAACCTATACCTACGTTTTCGAATTAATTTATCAACTAGTGAAGGAGAATATCCATTACACTCAGCTACATTCCTAATGTAATCTCTTTCTATTTCATATCTTTCGTTGGAAAGTGGGAAACTAAGTAACCTATGAACTAAGAAATTTATAAGATATATAATAATTTCATAGATCCGGTACTGCCGCCATATTGAAAATATTTTTAATCGATACATCTCGTAGTAAAACAATGATGTGCAAAAAATTTCCGATCTAGATATTGTGGTTCTCTAGAAACTTCTAATGCACGCTCTGCCTAGGACACTCTGTATAATTACATACAAACACACCATTTTTGTCTGTTCTAAAATACGATAATAAAGAAGCAAAATAATATGAATTATAGGATGGAATTTGAGTAATCTAATGTATATTATAGTTAGATTAGTTTGTTAATTATGTATTCACAATCACAAAATAAAAATAGCAGCGAACAAAACAAAAGGTAAAATTCAATTGAACAAAAACTATAGACTGGTGTCCATCTGCATCGTATATATGCGGCATGAAGATAAATTGGATAAAACTGACTGGAATTTTTAACAGGATACTACAAAATCCAGTAAAAAGTTGCACAAAATAAATATACATTCGACCCGTTTTTGCTAATAAAGGCTAATAAAGGTTTTTAGTATTTTTATACTATAGCTATTGAAAAAGACCTAAAAAGGTGCTGACAATAAAGGAAAAAAAATAAAATATATAGAATAAATCGCAGACTTTTCAAATAAGTCCAAAATATCTTAGTGAGTTGTTTAACATTGAAAATTTTCTGAAACTTAAAAAGTTTCTGAAAATTAATTTCAGTTTGTTCCGTAATAAAATTAACTTTATAACTGTCCATATTAATTTGAGAACCTGGATTGTTTAGTTCTTTCTTTAAAAGTTTCGAAAGCATCTTTCTTTTATCATCAACGCCCCTTTCAGTATAAACAAATCGAATATCGAGACCTGTATATCGCCCCTGTATATCGAGAAACTATGATTACGCTCTTAATTAGATACTTTATGTCTGTTTAATAATATTATATTTTCGTACTTTTTTGCTTAGGCCTAAAAGTGCTTTACTTTTACGCCTAGGCGTTGATATAACTTCTTTTTTATCTCTATTGTCAATCACGTCGCAAAAATTATACTTTTGTGACGTTTGAAAAAAATGCATTTTTCTGAAAATGCTAATAAGAAAATCATTCTTCCTCCTGTAAAGATGACTATTATCACCTATTATACAGGGTTGTTCACCACATACGACACGGAGTATTGTAGCTAAACGATGAGATTTTTACAAATTGTAAGTTTGGGGTTCGTTGAAGGACTATTAGAGCTACAATTTAAAAATATTTTTACAAGATACAGAGTGTCCCAAATAAATAAAAAATATCAAAGTTGTACTTTTTTAAATGGAACACCCTGTATATTATTACATTTTAGTTTCTACGATTAAAATAAAGGTAAATTTGATTCAGGTTTATTATACTTAAACCTTACCGTTTTTGAATATTTTCAATTTTGTGAAATTGCAGTAAAATTTTAAAGCTTCATTCCTCAAAGGGTATCAATGTTTTTAATACTAAATATTTAATGAAGTTTATTTATTGATCAGTTATTGTGTTGCAATAATAAAAATAATACTACCTTATACAGAGTGTCTAAAAATTTATTTTAAATAATTATTAGCTTCAAACGGCAATAACTTCTTTAATTTAAATGGAATGCCCTGTATATTTTAGGAGAATCAGATGCACAATTAAATTGTCTATCAAATTGTATTATACCATTTTTACCTATCCCTTCAAGTTTTCGTAGAAAATGCATTTTCTTATAATTTAGACCTCATTTATCAATATATCCATGGAATATTGACATTTTAGATTGTTTTTAAAGCAACAAATATACAAAATGTACAGACTAGTAATATTATCATTTTTAGCAAAACGATAATATTACTAGCCCATTTGTATGCAAAAAGATAACTATTTAAATCTTTATAAAAGAGTATACCATTAATTAAATATAACACCATTATTTCCGCCCATATACTAATTAATTACATACTTAATTGTATTCGTTAATAAATTATTCTAAATAAATGTGATAAATATAATAATAACTTATCAAAATTAAAGTCTCTATTGTTATAAATAAGCATTTATTAAAAAATGAAATATCATTTTTAAGGTGTTACTTTTTATCACACTGTCTAATACCCATACAAAATTCAGTTTTTTTAGTATTTGGAACAATTATTATTAATCAATGCAGTCAGTTAATGTAGTTTGAATACTGGAATCATATTAATTGATCCTCTTTAACAAATATTTAAACAGTTTTTTTTTTATTTTTTAATGAAATAAACGAATTATATCGACAATATTAGTATCTGCACTCTTTAAAAATTTGGTACATCTTTAAAAATAATCTAAAATGTCAGTATTCCATGGGTATATTGATAAATGAGTTCTAAATTACAAGAAAATGCATTTTCTACGGAATCTTGAAGAGATAGGTAAAAAACGGTATAATACAATTTGATAGACAATTAAATTGTGCATCTGATTCTCATAAAATATACAGGGTGTTCCATTTAAATTAAACAACTTATTGCCGTTTAAAGATATTAATTATTTAAAATAAAATTTTGGACATTCTGTATAAGGTAGTACAATTTTTATTATTGCAGCACAATAACTGATCAATAAATAAACTTCAGTAAATATTTAGTATTAGAAACTTTCATACCCTGGGAGAAATGAAGCCTTAAAATTTTGACTGCAATTTCACAAAATTGAAAATATTTCAAAAACGGTAAGATTTAAGTGTAGTAAACATTTATCAAATTTACCTTTATTTTAATCGTAGAAACTAAAAATCTAATAATATACAGGGTGTTCCATTTAAAAAAATACAACTTTGATATTTTTTACTTATTTGGGACACTCTGTATCTTGTAAAAAAAATTTTAAATTGTACCTCTAATAGTCCTTCATCGAACCCAAAACTTACAATTTGTAAAAATCTTATCGTTTAGCTACAATACTCCGTGTCGTATGTGGTGAACAATCCTGTATATTACTTTTATTACAAAATAAAAATTGAAAACAATCTTAAACGTAGGTAATTAACGTTTTCCAATTCAGCTCCACATCGAAAACCATCAATTTGTAAATGAAATTGTTGCAATATTTCACGTTAAAATATAATGTGACACGTATATATAAAACCCTGTACGAGCTATAGGTTCGTTTACCTATTCATAACCGTAATATGGATTCTGGAAGCAATAACAGCGGCGACAGCGGTGCCTCGTTTAAACAGCTCCCGTTCCGAATAATTCCAGGTATAGCAGTTAAGTCATGAATTTCTTAAGATGCGGAATACGTATGCGGATCGACTAGACGTCTAAGAATTTAATCTAGCTTATTGTGTCTCTTTAGCATATTATATTTATAGTTAATCGTTCTTATATGTAGATAAACTGTTATTTTAAATACTTATTAGTAGCGATGGGAACTATCGAATGAATTAGACTATCGAATGGTTACTGAATGAATGATTTCAACTATCGAATGGTTTTATTCGAATAAAATCATTCATTCATTTGTATACTAAAGCATATGTGACAACCTCGCCGTGCGACTAAATGGTTATCGTTGAGCCACGACTATCGAATGCTTTTGATAAATGAAAAATGAAATTTAGTATTCGTTTGATTTTTGTGTGCGTCAGTGCATTATTAGTTCTTCAAATTTTTAAACTTCACCTTATAAATACTGTGCTATTTTTGCGTTTATTAAAATATTTAAAATACTAAAATAGTAGTTTTTTTAATTGACGATTGTGTGCGTGTGCAGGTGTCAAATTTTTCCGAAAATTTGTGTGATTTTCTGTAGCTCGATCTTTCAATTATTTTATTTTATATGGTATTTATGGTCTATTTTTTAATGGGAAATTTTGAGAAGTAGCAATTTTTAAGAGAAATGAGATGAACTTGAAGTTTTACACGTGCCAATTTAAAAAAAAAGTTAACGATGTTTGTATTTTGTTTATGCTAATTCTCTTACATGTAGTTTTTTGCGAAGAAATATTTCATTTATTTTTTAATGTAAATGCCAGTAAAAGTAAATATTATTTTTTAATAATAATGTAAAGTACCCAATATAAATAATTTTGATTTCTAATTTTTCATTTATATTTTCCTTCCATTACACTGCATGCTTAGAAAATTAATAAATGTTTATATTTCATGATTTTAAAGTTTGTTGTTAATATAACAAATTAGCTCTGTAATTATTATTATTTAATAAACCAACGATGCCAAAAAATTTAGAGACTATATTATTTTTAAATAGGATCTAATATAAATAATTTTGACTTCTAATTTGTTGTTTATATTTTGCTACTACGTAAAAAAATGTTTATATTAAATTATTTTAAATTTTGTTGTTAATAGGTATAACAAATTATTACTGTTATTATTATTTTTATTAAACCAGTCTTTATTAAAAACATTAAAAATCATTTTCCTACATCCGAAATATTTTATTATCTAACCTAACCTAACAACAGAATATTAATAAAAAAAATGCAAAATATATAGACATACTATCCGTAACTAACTAAAGCCAAACAATAATATTCTTTGCTAATATCAACTAATACCAATATATGGCAACAGCGCCCTTCATAATGTATTTTCTGTGTAAATACTAGCACCTCAATAAAAAAATAATGTGTCCTTATCTTTATATGACTCCGCAAAAAATCAAAGATGCCGGCTTCTTTCTAGCATTGCCACCGACCGCTGTCGGGTTTCTCGGAAAGAAACCTACGTCGCCGGGCGACAACTAAAATCAGTTAATATTTTATTATAATCGATCCTGACGAATAAATGAATTTCATAAATGAATGAATTTTATAAATGAATGGTTTTTGCTGCCGAATTACTAGAATACAATATTTCAAGGCAGATGACGCATCTATTCGATAATTTTTATTCGAATAGTTTTCAACGAATGTTTTTTTACTAGCTATCGAATTATTCGAATGAATTGCAACTATCGAATGTTTCGATAGTATTCATTCGATAGTTCCCACTACTACTTATTAGATTAGATCTACTACTGATACGCACGGTCTTCTACTAATCTTTAGGTTAGAATCTCCTGTCCTATCCTCTTCAAAAAGTCTAGCAACTTGGAGACTGAACCTGGCTGAACCCCCCATATAAGTATGGTCCTGAAGTTTTGTGAAAAAATTCAGAAACTGAAAACTGTTATAAAAATAGTTTTATGTTTTTATCATATTTTTAAAGAACCTATGTTTACTATCCTAATTATAAAATTTTAACCTAAAATTTACCTTTGAACAACTTCGGCGTCGATTTCTCTAATTTTTCTGAATATACGGCATCGCAATTATTGTTCTTCGGCAAAAAAAGGCAAATTTACACATGGCATCCCGTCTTAACATTCTTTGATTGTGCGATAAATTGTCGATTTGCTAATGTTTTGATCCCGATAAATGACGACAATATCTCGTTTCGCCATTCGCCCAACAAGATTATAAACTCCTCGAAGAAGATCAATTTTATAAGACATTTTAAGAAGCACAACCCAAAATTTTTTGCTTTGTTTATTGCACAAAACAGCCACTGTCATGTTAAGAAATGAAAGTAAATAATAAAGCACCTCTCGTGTTTGTTCGCACTCAAACAATTTCAATAATGCCTGTATACAGGGTGTTTCAAAACAAATGCGAAAAACTTCAGGGGGCGATTCCTTGTTCAAAATAAAGGGTAGTTTGATTCATAAACGTTGGGTCAAAAGTCAACCATTAGGGAGATATCGCGGTACAAAGATGGCGGAAAAATAATGTTTTTATTTTTTATCTTGAAAACGAAAAGATCGTTATTGATTTCTGGTAATTTTTTCACTTTTTTAAAATGAGTGGAAGGGGTTGAAATAAACTACCCCTATCATTCTTGTTAACGAAATTTAAAGAAAAATCGTATCAAACACATGCAAAAAAATTAATTTGGATAGTTTAGTTTGTTTAGAAACTTTTTTATCTCTTGTATTTTTTTGATAAAACTCACCGATTTAAAATTAAAAAATAAAATGTAAAGCATTACATGTCAGGACAAAAAACATTTTCTGATAAAGAATCTAGTGGGCTGCTGTAATTTTTTTAGGAAAAAATCTAGTCGGCCGCTGTTACTTTTTAGGATGTTCCTAATAATTATTTTATTTGACATTACTCTACTGCAATACGTTATTATCTAGATGATTATTATTATCGTTATTATCACTAGATTCTTAATCTAAAAATGTTTTTTGTCCTGACATGTAATGCTTTACATTTTATTTTTTAATTTCAAATCGGTGAGTTTTATCAAAAAAACACAAGAGATAAAAAAATTTCTAAACAAACTAAACTATCCAAATTAAAGCATTTGCATGTGTTTGATAAGATTTTTCTTTAAATTTCGTTAACAAGAATGATAGGGGTAGTTTATTTCAACCCCTTCCACTCATTTTAAAAAAGTGAAAAAATTACCAGAAAGTGTGTTTACATAACAGTAATGCTTCCATAAAATTTCATTAGCCTATCTCTTTTTGTTTTCAAGATAAAAAATAAAAACATTATTTTTTCGCCATCTTTGTACCGCGATATCTCCCTAATGGTTGACTTTTGACCCAACGTTTATAAAGCAAACTACCCTTTATTTTGAACAAGGAATCACCCCCTAAAGTTTTTCGCATTTGTTTTGAAACACCTTGTATATTTTTAATATATTTTTTAAATTTACATTTATTTAATTGAAAAGTAATATATTACATTTAAATGAAATATATTACATAACAATTATGTCAATTACAGGATTAAGCCCCATACTCACACTTCGCTACTTCACTTCGTTCCTTCCTCGCGTCCCTTCGTCCAAAAATCTTATATTTACTATGGGAAATGTTGATTTTATGCGACTGTGTGTTCCTTCGTTTCTTCGTCAAAACGCTCCTTCGTCCGTTTACTTCCTCGAAACAGTCGAAACGCTCCTTCCCCGTACTGTCGGTTTTTGGAGGAAGTAGCAAAGGAGTTATCACGAACACAAAAAATATTAAAATATATCAAATATATAAATCGATCTTGGATTTCATTCGTAGTTGATTTCTTGATTTGACAGTACGTCTGTACAGGGTGTCCCATTTTCGTGTGTTTTGCAGGGTTTCTCGTTTATGAGTCGAGCTACAAAGATGCGGTTTTCGAAGATGCTACATACAGATATGTCTTAGCTCTCTTACTTTCTAATATACAGCGTACAATTTTCGCGTCGCACGTTGTCGTGGTCAGTTGTCGGTTTGTGTTTTGCTTTCTGTACTGTTCGTTTCGTTACTGTAGTGGTGCGATTCGGTGTTTTTTTAGCATAAATTCCCAATATATTTGTTCAAAATGGTATTCTGTTATGGTGTTCCTGGCTGTAGAAATACTAGCAAAGATGTGAAAACGCATTGCCTCCCAAAATACTCTGAGGTAAGAATCTACCTTTAATTTTTATGTTATTATATCTTAATTCAGTACATTTCAGTTAAAAGTTTGTCTTAGAATCTCATTTTAAAAATATTAAATTCTACTAAAGTGTAGTTTTTCCATTATTTTGTTTTAGTAAATATTCTATATTCTGTTATTTTATACTAGGTACTTAAAAAAAATTTTTATTGTTTTTATAGATGAGAAGAACGTGGTGACAAGCAGTAAATCGACTTGATTTGGTAGATATTTTGTTTATATTTTTTATTTAATTCTAAATAAAAATAATATAAAAGTAATCTCTGTTTTTTATTAACATATAATTTTACATTAAATACATATCTTGAATAATTCAAAGCAATAAAGTAGGTTGCAAACTATTTATATTTGATGAAATAGTAATCAAAACAATAGTTGCAACTTGCTTTATAGTTTTGAATTATTCCGATTTGAATATATCGGCAAATGAAGCTTAGTACCCGCACGCTCCACGAGCGTCGCTGCAAAACATGTTTTGGCGGGAGGGCGAGAGTCGCAAATCTAAATTAGTTCTGTTATCTATGGTCTAGTGTGAGCAATCGGAGCAAACACACCTCTGAGGATGCTAGCCACTCGTGCTAGCGAAACGTTAGGAAGCAATTCTAACCGACGACGGCCTAAAAACCCGAAAAACCAAGTAAATGTCATTCATTGTGACAGTTTTCAGATCCAGAAATATTCCAAATATATTTACAAAAAGTATATTTACCTACATAATTTATCATAAAATAAACTTTGTCTGGGCTAGTGCATCAAAATTTCGTACTATTTTTAAGTCAAGTTTGTTTATCGTATTATCTACTTAACGCTACTTTTATTTATTAATGATATTTTCTAGTGCCACTTGTAGTTTTCATATAGTAATCAGTGTTTGGTCCTCGAAACGTATTTAGATAAACGAACTATAGTTTAATCCTGCCTGTTTAGTTTGTCAGTTCTTGTCTGATCGCAATCATGACCCAGAAGTGCAAGAAGATTATAATAGACGATGTGGCATACGAAGTTGTACCCCCTGATGGAGGATGGGGTTACTTAGTGGCACTAGCTACCACTGTCATGTATGTAAGTTAGCAATGATTTACAATTAAAATCTTAGATCATATACACGGTCAGCCTTAAATAAGTGCAAATATTTTCAGGGCTGGTAGATATCGATAAAAGAAACAGATTTTCTCTTTGCTGTTTTGCAAATAAGTCCAAAAACCAAGGTATTTTACTTTGAAAATTTCACAAAAAAATATTTTTCGCTTAAATTTTGAGAACCACTGGATCTTTACTGAGTTTTCTTTCTTCTAAATTTAATCTACTACCTATCTTGCCATATTATATCAAGAAATTATTGGTTTTTAACTAAAAACTAAAAAAAAATCCAAAAAATTCCAAATTTTCAATTTTTTTTCGCTAAAAAAACCTCATTATCGTTATTCTGGGGTCGATATTTTTTATTTTTATTTTTATTTTTATTTACTCATTACAAACACCTATTGAGGTAGCTACATGCAAAGGCCCAAAGAAAACAAATACAATTACAATTACTTAAAACTAGACATGTACTACAAAAGTACATAAAAATAATATAAAATAAAGTATATATAATAATAAATAAAGTAAATAAGTAACAAAGTACATAACATTTAATTTATAAAATGTGCAATAAAAAAACAATGAAACCTATCACACCAGATTTGTCTCCTGATGCACCAACAAGATGCGCCTAAGTTCGCAAACCTAATGCTAAATATATGGGGAATTGTGTTCCCAGACAACATATCATTACAAATGGTGAGCATAAACGTGAATGGCGAGGGGCTTCCACCCTCAATGTAAAAAAGATTAAACTAACTCACTCTCAACCTAATCTTTGGTACCCTAAATTTGATGCTATTAATCAGACCACAGTCAGCATATTTTAAATTATTAAGAATGTTATATATAAAGATGACAGCATGTGTCCTTCTCCTAGAGGCCAGCGAAGTTAAATGAAATGTTTCCAACATTGATCTGTAAGAGATCATTGTTGGATACATGTTGTTTCTTTTAATGTAAATATAACGAAGGAAACGTTTTGAACCTTCTCAATCTCGTTACTGTGAGTGTAACAATTGGGAGACCAGATATTTGACGCATATTCAAGATGCGGTCTTACAAGAGAGGTATAAAGTCTTGTAGTTGATTGTATATCGAAATCTTTACTATTACGCATAACAAAACCAAGAATCCTATATGCCTTGTTAATCAGCTAGTTGTAATGATTGTTAAATTTAAAATTGTCCTGAAAAATCACTCCTAGGTCTTTAACTTCCCTACACCTCACAACCTTACAATTTCCAATGTAGTAGTCTTCAATGACTGTATTGATCCTCCGGGAAAAAGAAACAACACAACACTTTTTAGTATTAACAAGCATCTTGTTCTCCTTAAACCAGTCCAGAGCCAAGTTCAAATCAGTTTGGAGAGCCCTAGTATCATCAATATTATTAATTGGTTTAAATAATTTAAAATCGTCCGCAAACAACAGCCCCAAAGACACCCTCAGACTCTCAGGCAAATTATTAATAAAGATTAAAAACAAAAGAGGGTCCAATATACTGCCCTGGGGTACCCCGGAGGTGGCAACATATTGATTGGATTGAAATATTACGTATCTTAACTCTTTGAACTCTCGAAATTAAGTATGAAGTTAAAAACCACAGCGACTCACCTGATAACCCGAGATCTGCCAGTTTTTCAATCATAACACAAAAACTCACCTTATCATAAGCATTTGCACAGGAAGTATATATGACATCAAGTTGCTGTTTGTTTGACATTGCCTTCGATACATGTTCAGAGAACACACATAGGTTTGTAACTGTTGACCTTCCCGGCAGGAAACCATGTTGATATTTTGAAATTCTATCAGATATGAATGAGTATATGTAGTTATATATAATTCTTTCAAATATTTAGCCAGGCTATTTAGTAAGCTGATAGGTCGATGATCGTGAACATTCTCCCTCTTTCCCTTTTTAAATATAGGTGTTACAGTGGCTTCTTTAAGCTTGTCAGGAAAATATCCCTGTTTCAGAGCTAAATTAAAAATATGTTTAAGAGGGGCGACCAGAAAACTAGCACATCCCTTATATATATAAGGAGGTATATTATCGGGACCAGTTGTTTTTTAGGCTTTAAGGTCTTTATGCTGGACAGAATGTCATTATCGGAGACCTGAGGGAAACGAAAGCCGCTCTCATAACGACAAAATTGATGTACAGGATTTGGTTCAAATACAGAATGAAAATATTGCGCAAACGCATCAGCAATACTCTGTTCATCTCTCAAGTCCACATTATTTGAGTTCATCCTCCTTGGCACACCCCCCACAATGTGATCTGTTGCGCACGAATGACCAGAAGGTACTGGGATCGTTATTGATATTATTGTTAATTGTTTTTTATAATTGGCATAATTTAATCTTGTCAGTTTTTTAATATCATACCTCAATGATCTAAATTCATTTATATCTGACAAACTTACTCTACCTCTAGCTTTTAGAGCATGTAGGTGGTTTTTCCTTCTAGTCATACGAACCAGGTCCGAGGTGAACCAAGGAGGATACCTTCTGACCCGAGTCCTTACCATGCACTTGGGTATCGAGGCATCCAAACATCCATACATGTATTCATAAAAGCATTAACACCCTCGTTCACATCCCGACAAGACAATACATCCGACCAGTCACATTCGCTCAAAAGATTAAATAACAGGAGGAAGTTACCCTTAGTAAAATTATATTTATAGCCCCTCACAAACGTACTCACTTCTCGCTCCCTCTGCAACGACAACTGTATGTCCAATGCTGGGTGATATGTATCCCCCGTAAGCAGGGGACACTCTGACCGTGAAAGTATCGCGTCAACATTTGAAATGACAAATCCAATTGTCTACCCATACTATTATTTACAGTATTCAATTGCCTCAAATCATGTAGGCTCAAAAATTGTTGCATCAGGAGACATTTATCATCAGACCCTAAACAAAAATATGGCAGGTTAAAATCACCTAAAATTAAAATCTTATGATTTAAAGTAGATAAAATATTCTCTAATACACTTAAAAATCTCTCAAAGCAAGTGGTATTGATACCACTGTTAGGTCTCATATAGACAATACACATATATAAAATAGACTTTTTAAGTTTTAATTTAATTAGGATACATTCATTATCACAGTTTCTGTCTATTACCTCATAAGAAATTTCCTTTTTTATGTATATGACATGAGATATGTACCCCTAAAAATATTTGCATTTATTTAAGACTCACCCTGTATATATGTATATACTTACATGGATAAAATAAATAACTCCAACATAGTACCGATAAAATGTTGATAGTAAATTGTCCCAAACATAGTACCGATAAAATGTTATCTTAGTTCTTTGTTGCACGCGCGGCACTGCTACTCTATCCTTGCCAGGAACTATCGTCCACGCGCGAAATTTGAATATGAATTTTAAGAAATTATTATAAATTAATATACAACTATAAATAAACATAAAATTAAGTTCTAACTGAACACACCTCTCTCCTTTGCAATATAAAAAAGACTTTTATCTCATTTTTATAATTGTTGTTGAAATCAAAATAAAAAGTTGAAAAAAAACGTCAACGCAATGAAAGTTTATCACTTTTGTGACAGTTTTCAGGGTTGTCCTATTTTTTTTTTTTTTTTTTTTTTGAAAAAACGATATATGTTCGTTGTATTGTACAACGGCGACCCCTAGCGTCTACTCTCAAATGTGTAGTATTATTGTTAATAAGGTTGAGTCTACAGCTCTTTTAAAAGAGACCTAGTTTATTGTATTCTGATTACCCAGTCCGAAGTTATAAAACTTTATCTTAAATCTAAAATTTTCAGAAGATTATGACGTTATTATTTATTGGCTAAGTAAAATTTTGTAAAAATTCCATTTTCTTATTTGCCATAGCAGTTGCGTCCCCTAGCGGCCGTTCTAGGAACTTGAAAATAATTCCCAGCAATTCCTCATGGTCTATTTAGTTATAAATATTTTTTTTCCGCAGCCTCTACGGTTAATACCGTATGATCGAATAAAAACGGCGTCAGCGATGGCTATGAAATGACGATCGATGACATTTCCCATGTAATTTTACACAAAATGACAGCACCCTTTTTCATAGCCATCGCTGACGCCGTTTTTATTCGATCATACGGTACTTTCCGAAATACAGCCGAGAGCTATTATCATTGGAACACCCAGTACATATTATGAAAACCTTTATATAAGGTGAGTCTTAAATAAGTGCAAATAATTTAGGGGTAGTAATTTTCGATCCCAGAAACACGATTATGAGATTTTTTCGCCCAAAGGTTTTTGAAAATTTGGATTTTTTTTCAAAAAAATTTGGAATTTTTTAAGTTAAAAAACATAATTTCTTAGAAAACCCCAAAAAGATTCGGTGGTTCTCAAAATTTAAGCAAAATAATTTTTTGGGAAATTTTCCAAATAAAATAACGCGCTTATTTTGGAATTATTTAAAAAACTGTAAAGAGAAAATATGTTTCTTTTATCGAGATCTACCGGCCCTGAAAATATTTGCACTTATTTAATACTCACCCTGTGTAATTTGTGCTAGTTACTATTATTACCCGCATATTTTAAAAAAAGCTTGGAATTGAAAAAACATTTTCAGGATTCACAGTCCTTGAGAATATAATTAAACTTGCACTAACCCAAAGAAGACAAAAAACATACAATTAAAATAAAATTTCAGCCTTTTATTTAAACAATTAAAGATAAATAAAACTCTCTATACAGGGTTGTTCACCACATACAACAAGGAGTATTGTAGCCAAACGATTAGATTTTTACAAATTCTAAAAGATGGTATAATACAATTTGATAGACAATTAAATTGTGCATCTGATTCACGTAAAATATACAGGGTGTTCTATTTAAATTAAACAAGTTTTTGCCGTTTATAGCTATCAATTATTTAATATAAATTTTTGGACACTCCGTATAAGGTAGTACAATTTTTATTATTGCAACACAATATCTGATCAATAAATAATCTTCAGTAAATATTTAGTATTAAAAACTTTGATATCCTTCGAGAAATGAAGCCTTAAATTTTTTACTGCAATTTCACCAAATTGGAGATATTTCAAAAACGGTAAGGTTAAAGTGTGATAAACCTTAATCAAATTTACCTTTATTTCAATCGTAGAATCTGAAAATAGAATAATATACATGGTGTTCCATTTAAAAAAATTCAACTATAATATTTTTTACTTATTTGGGACACTCTGTATCTTGTAAAATTATTTTTAAATTGTAGCTCTAATAGTCCTTCAACGAACCCAAAACTTACAATTTGTGAAAATATAATCGTTTAGCTACAATACTCCGTGTCGTATGTGATGAAGAACCCTGTATAAAGTTTAACTGTTACCCAATATCCAAAAAAATAAGATTATTATTAATTATTACCTTTTATTATCCCAGAAGAAAAGCTCCATCCTGTAGATTAACACCGTTTTGTTCCTGTATAACCACACAAACGACTTCCCTATAAGGCAAAACATAAAATAAATTAACTAATTAAAATAATTAATTTTAAAGTTATCGATATTTTTAGCGGGGATCGATACAAATCTAGGCTATTTCGCACAAACAAGATAGCCTAGATATCATCGATCGACAATATCGATAGCATCGATATTGTCGATCGATGCTGTCCGCTGCGCGCTGTAATTTCATCGCGTTGCCATGAAATCCTGACGCGAAACAAATACACTGACGCGTCGCAGTTTTGGGTTAAAAATTCGTCAAGAAAATTATCAAAATAACGCAAATACATAAGTATTTCGCTAAACTTACCCCATTAGTAGACATATCCGGCTACTAGGATGATAATTTTATATAACAAAATCACTACGCGCAAGTATTTCCACGAAAATATCGAAAAAAGAACACGAAATATTTTTTGACAGGACTCTAGCCTGGTTGCTTGTTCACCACTGGCAGAATTATGAAATTTTGTAGTATGCTGTGATGAATTGACAACAAATTGAAGTTACGATATTAGAACAGACAGATGTGATTGACGATTTTTAGGTACTAAAGGAATTTTTAATGAAAGTATTGTTACAGTAAGTAAATATTTTTAGAATAGGTAATAATTATAGGGTTTTTAATAAAAAGAACATTTGTATTATTCGACTTGAGAATGTTATTTAATAAATATTATTGCGGAAATATGCAAAATCCGATTTTCCTATCAAAATTTTCCCGAATTTTAGATGTTTTTCGTTCAGAACCTTAAAAAATATACCGGGTGGCCAATTAAGTATGGTTGTATCTCAGAATCTACTTATATAAATTGCTGATTATTTTCGAGTTCGAAAAATCTCAGCTAGGGCGCAAATGTGAAGCTCTATCCGAAAACGACATTTTTTCTTAAAAATATGCACATTTTACAGGGTGGTCCGAATTGTATACGGGAAACTTTGCCAGCATATTCTGCAGATAAAAATGAGTAAAAAAGTTGGTGTAAATTTATTTTCTAAAATGCTTAGTTTTGGAGATACAGGGTGTTGAATTTTCATTTTTATTTCGATTTTAACCCAATAACAGTTAATTTCTGAACCAATGTAAATACCTATATGGATAAAAATCGGTGTCTGGGTGTTTTTTGCCATGAGAAATTTGATTTTGTTGGCAATATGACTCCTACTTGTAGAGGGCACCACCTACATATTTTTCAACAAGTTTGAAGATTAATAACTTTTCGTCCGTACCTGTATAAAACTACTGAGTAAAAACATATACATTTTCCTCATTTTTTACCTTAAAAATGTCTCTTGGTAAAAATCGCTACGAGCAACCGTTGTCAAGATATTTAGAATGAAAATATTCAATACATGTCATTATTGACAAAAAATAAACATGTTGAGTAGGTAATTATTTGACTGAAATAGTAAATTTGTTCTCGTCAAGTCCACGTGGACTCTCTGCCGCGTGTATATACAGTATGTCCCCGGATTGTCTTTACAAGAAGAAAAACTTTTTTATTATTGAAATTTTGAGAAAAATGCATTATTCATAAAAATTTGCTTGTTCTAAATTGGTTAATTCCGTTTCTACTTTTCCAAATCTTCATCAAGTCTTAAAAATCAAAAAGGCGTTTCTATGGTAATATAACTTCGTTTTCATTATTTGATAGAATGTAGTTTAATGTAAAGTTTTTTGTTGTTTTAAAATGTTAAAGAAGCACATAATTTATTTAGTTTAATGCTACGGAAAAGGTTATGATAAGTAGTTATAGGAAAATATCATACTTTAATCCTTCAATAAAATACCAAAGAATATGACATTTAGCCATAATGTCACGATTCTTCAGACATGTAGAGACGACGAAGAAGAAGAAGATGACATTAATCAAAATTAATAATAAGCATCTATCAAATAATGAAATCGAATTGATATTACCATAGAAACTAAAACATTTCTAGAACTTAGAAAAACTTCAACCATATTTTCATTTTGAACAACCAATTGGACATTTTAAAACAAGCAAATTTTTTTATGAAGAATGCATTTTTCTCAAAATGTCAATAAGAAAAAAGCTTTTCCTCTTTTAAAGACAATCCGGCGACATACTGTAGGTAGCGATCTATAAAATGTATTCGTATTTATTTAAATGTGTTTTGTAGTAAATTGATCATACTCCAATATCGTGTCTGCATTCTTCAAATTTCTTTCATAGACACAGATCCAGTGGACGTACTTACTAACGAGAAACCCTATAAAACACACGAAAATGAGACACCCTGCACAGACAGACCATACTTTATATTTAATAATCAATAATAAAATTAACAATTTTTGTTTTTAATATCTAGTTATCCACAGTCGTTCCTATTGCTGGATTTGGAATAATATTCAAAGACTTCTTTGCAAGTTTTGGAGATGAAACCAGAGGAATCACTTTGACCAATAGTATCTTTAACACAGTGAGTTTCTTCATGGGTAAAAAAACCAAATCCATTATACATTGCGATTTACTCTAATAATTTTTATTGTTACAGGATTGGTAACAAATATTTTATTAATAAAAATCTCATACAGAAAAGTGGCACTTCTAGGATCAATGTGTCATATTATTGGTACAGTTGGAACCATTTTTATAACAAATCTGCCAGGATCAATTTTGTTTATTGGAATATTTCAAGGTAATTTACAGAGTGTTTTAATTATTCTTGAATATACAGGGTTGTTCACCACATACGACACGGAGTATTGTAGCTAAACGATTAGATTTTTACAAATTGTAAGTTTTGTGTTCGATGAAGGACTATTAGAGGTACAATTTAAAAATAATTTTACAAGATACAGAGTGTCCCAAATAAGTAAAAAATATCAAAGTTGTATTTTTTTAAATGGGACACCCTGTATATTATTACATTTTTAGTTTCTACGATTAAAATAAAGATAAATTTGATTAAGATTTAAAAATGGTATAATACAATTTGATAGACAATTTAATTGTGCATCTGATTCTCCTAAAATATACAGGGCATTCCATTTAAATTAAAGAAGTTATTGCCGTTTGAAGCTAATAATTATTTAAAACAAATTTTTAGACACTCTGTATAAGGTAGTATTATTTTTATTATTGCAACACAATAACTGATCAATAAATAAACTTCATTAAATATTTAGTATTAAAAACATTGATACCCTTGGAGAAATGAAGCTTTAAAATTTTTACTGCAATTTCACAAAATTGAAAATATTTCAAACACGGTAAGGTTTAAGTATAATAAACTTTAATTAAATTTACCTTTATTTTAATCGTAGAAACTAAAAATGTAATAATATACAGGGTGTTCCATTTAAAAAAATACAACTTTGATATTTTTTATTTATTTGGGACACTCTGTATCTTGTAAAAATATTTTTAAATTGTAGCTCTAATAGTCCTTCAACGAACCCCAAACTTACAATTTGTAAAAATCTCATCGTTTAGCTACAATACTCCGTGTCGTATGTGGTGAACAACCCTGTAGAACCACAACGTATTTTTGAAATCAAAATAGTAGTAAATAATATATATATAACATAGCTAATTGGACACAATTTTTGGACATCTGTGCAAATGTGCTTTGTTTGACCGTTAGAGAGCATCAAATATCAAAATAAACACTTTTAAGATATACGAGCAACGGCCCAACTACGTCGAAACACCGTCGAAAACCTACATCGAAACACCTACATAATTAGAACACCGAAGTTAAGCGACATAAGGCGATACTAGTGGATGGACGGGTGACCGGTTCGAAACTCTGTATCGTGCTGTTGTCCAATAAAGGCAAAAGTGTAAAATCTATTGACACACACTGCTCATTCACGCCGGTTCGAGGCCGGATGAGACCGGATATCTCGTAACACACAATATCCGCAGGATATTCATAGAATGTCGGAATGTCCCATTATAAGATCATCTTATAAAGACAACTATAGGATATCCTCCAGACATCCTGAAATCCTGTAGATGTCTCAGAATAGAATATCCTATGGATATCTCTGTCGTATATCTAATGTACATCCAGCTGAGATATCCAAACATGCTCATGATAATAAAATA